>NW_028246572.1:0-19103 GCF_964263255.1 Lissotriton vulgaris
GTTATGCCTATACAGGGCTAAATAATGAAATTAAAAAGCACAAAGAATATGTATTGTACAATATTTATCTGTGCCGTGTGCCCATACAGGGCTTTAAGTTGGGCTTCATTTTACACAGACAAGCAATAATATATGCACTTATTAGGTGACAATGCATGTTTAAAGATGGCTGAAACCTGAAACAACGAGATCGGCAGTCCTTTTTCAATTTTTTATGTATTGCATTCACCAATGAATTTTGTATTTAAGTCACGCTGTCTTGGGCCGCCCGCTGATATTGAAAAAGGCGGTTGCCGAAACGCGTCTGGTGATGCATATGCACAAATTGTTATTATACTGCAACTACTTCTTTTTGTTTATACCATGCTGTCTTGCAGTGGCCAACAAGCATTATTTGTTTCTTTTTGTTGTGGAACAGCATCTTCAAAAAGCATGGGCGAAGATGACAGATTGGGTAATGCTGTTGAAAGGCATGACACTTTACCACAGATTGTTTATATTATTTGGGACAGTCAGTGTGGTAAATTGTAGAGTTTACATCCTGATCTTGAAAATTTGTATCTGTGTATATGTGTGTATATGTGCATTGTCCTGTTATTCCTGCATACTGTTACAGATTGTTGAGCGTGAACGTTTATAACGTGTATGGGTGTCCATTGTAAAGTTATTCTGAGATCTGTTATGCACATGTGTGTTATGCTAATATATCTGCATCTTCACATGCAGTAATTTTTGAAGAGCATGTTAACACATATAAAGTGGACACCTGTGCATTATATTGCTTGAATACATTTTGGTATTACAACTCTTTTACAGAGTAAACTTAAGGGTTTGTTGAGACCGGTGCCTCATCACTGACTTGGAATACAGATATATGCATAACCTCCAACCAAAAGCACCATGTGTTTATATTCTACCAAAGATCTGTAACGACGGAGAATGTCCACCTGGGAGACCGATCATCTCAAGAATCAGTTCCCCCACCGAACATGTCAGAGTAGATTGACATGTTTTGCAACCATTTGTTAAAAATCTCCCCTTCCATGTACAAGACACTAAAGACCTCTTAATCAACTAGTGGTCAAGTGATTGTTGGTCTGTGACTCTTGATATATATTCCCTGTGTACATCCATTCTCAAAGCACAGGGTATACAGGAAGTACACCATTTTCTCCTTTTCAGAGAAGCCACTTTACTAGAGCACACTCTGATGTTAATTGAAATGGATCCATTGGTATTGGATAACAATGTTTTTCTGCACAATGGATCCTGATTCCGACAATGCTAAGGCATGGCAATGGGATCAAAATATTCCCCTTCTTTTGCCAATTTGTAAAAGGGGTGGTTGGGAAAATGTTACATCTGGTCACAATGTGCATTTGATATCATGAATCATGGGTGAGATTGTTAAATATTGGAGGGATTTGTTAGCATGAGCTGAAAGCCATTTTGTATTTCTGGCAGCCATCTTGTTTGCCATGTGCTGCCACATGCTCGCCATGTGCTCTGTCCTCCCCCAGTGTTGACTGCTCTTGTAATCTGCCCAGAAACGAACTATATTCAGCATCTTCCACCTTCACACATGCTCAGTTGAGCTTGCAGCTGTCCTTGCAACTGTTTCTAGTCTGTAAATGTCAGGATGTGTTTGCCAAAAACAGCCACCGTTAGCACCTCCCATATCAGGCATTTTGCATGCTTACATGAGCCAGGACCTCCCCTTAGTCTTATGCTGACTATGTAACCCTATTTACAACAAGGGGTGGTGAGGGACAGAGTCTCTGAATTAAGCAGAAAGCTCTCACCCAGTCAAGAGATCAGGGCTAGATCCAACACCGTTTTTTAGCTCACTGCACCATCCCAGTTTCAGAACCTGGCTGTATGCAAATTAGTCTGTTCCTGTCCCAGTGCATGATGGGAACAGGGCAAACCAAACTACAAAAGCCAATTCTTACACTGGGAAGGAAACAAGCTCCCGGGGACCGGTTTCTGGCATTACAGCCGTCTTCGGCCCGGTTTGCTTGAATCCTGATGGTGCAATGAGCAAGGGTCTCACATCTGAGAATACCCTTCCACGCTTAGGGTGGACAAAAATATTTACAACAAGGGGTGGTGAGGGACAGAGTCTCTGAATTAAGCAGAAAGCTCTCACCCAGTCAAGAGATCAGGGCTAGATCCAACACCGTTTTTTAGCTCACTGCACCATCCCAGTTTCAGAACCTGGCTGTATGCAAATTAGTCTGTTCCTGTCCCAGTGCATGATGGGAACAGGGCAAACCAAACTACAAAAGCCAATTCTTACACTGGGAAGGAAACAAGCTCCCGGGGACCGGTTTCTGGCATTACAGCCGTCTTCGGCCCGGTTTGCTTGAATCCTGATGGTGCAATGAGCAAGGGTCTCACATCTGAGAATACCCTTCCACGCTTAGGGTGGACAAAAATATTTACAACAAGGGGTGGTGAGGGACAGAGTCTCTGAATTAAGCAGAAAGCTCTCACCCAGTCAAGAGATCAGGGCTAGATCCAACACCGTTTTTTAGCTCACTGCACCATCCCAGTTTCAGAACCTGGCTGTATGCAAATTAGTCTGTTCCTGTCCCAGTGCATGATGGGAACAGGGCAAACCAAACTACAAAAGCCAATTCTTACACTGGGAAGGAAACAAGCTCCCGGGGACCGGTTTCTGGCATTACAGCCGTCTTCGGCCCGGTTTGCTTGAATCCTGATGGTGCAATGAGCAAGGGTCTCACATCTGAGAATACCCTTCCACGCTTAGGGTGGACAAAAATATTTACAACAAGGGGTGGTGAGGGACAGAGTCTCTGAATTAAGCAGAAAGCTCTCACCCAGTCAAGAGATCAGGGCTAGATCCAACACCGTTTTTTAGCTCACTGCACCATCCCAGTTTCAGAACCTGGCTGTATGCAAATTAGTCTGTTCCTGTCCCAGTGCATGATGGGAACAGGGCAAACCAAACTACAAAAGCCAATTCTTACACTGGGAAGGAAACAAGCTCCCGGGGACCGGTTTCTGGCATTACAGCCGTCTTCGGCCCGGTTTGCTTTAATCCTGATGGTGCAATGAGCAAGGGTCTCACATCTGAGAATACCCTTCCACGCTTAGGGTGGACAAAAATATTTACAACAAGGGGTGGTGAGGGACAGAGTCTCTGAATTAAGCAGAAAGCTCTCACCCAGTCAAGAGATCAGGGCTAGATCCAACACCGTTTTTTAGCTCACTGCACCATCCTAGTTTCAGAACCTGGCTGTATGCAAATTAGTCTGTTCCTGTCCCAGTGCATGATGGGAACAGGGCAAACCAAACTACAAAAGCCAATTCTTACACTGGGAAGGAAACAAGCTCCCGGGGACCGGTTTCTGGCATTACAGCCGTCTTCGGCCCGGTTTGCTTGAATCCTGATGGTGCAATGAGCAAGGGTCTCACATCTGAGAATACCCTTCCACGCTTAGGGTGGACAAAAATATTTACAACAAGGGGTGGTGAGGGACAGAGTCTCTGAATTAAGCAGAAAGCTCTCACCCAGTCAAGAGATCAGGGCTAGATCCAACACCGTTTTTTAGCTCACTGCACCATCCCAGTTTCAGAACCTGGCTGTATGCAAATTAGTCTGTTCCTGTCCCAGTGCATGATGGGAACAGGGCAAACCAAACTACAAAAGCCAATTCTTACACTGGGAAGGAAACAAGCTCCCGGGGACCGGTTTCTGGCATTACAGCCGTCTTCGGCCCGGTTTGCTTGAATCCTTTTTGGCCACTATAGGTGTGGCAGGGTATACTCAGACATGAGTCCCTTTCTCACTGCACCATCAGGATTCAAGCAAGCCGGGCCGAAGAAGGCTGAAATGCCAGAAACCGGTCCCCGGTAGCTTGTCTCCTTTCTGGTGAAGAATTGGCTTGGTAGTTTAGTCTGCCCTGTTCCCATGATGCACTGGGCCAGGGACAGACTGATTTGCATATAGCCAGGTTCTGAGCTGGGATGGTGCAGTGAGATAAATAACGGTGATGGATCAAGCCCTGATCTTTGGACTGGGTAAGAGTGGTCTGCTTAATTCAGACACTCTGTTCATCACCACCCCCTTTTCTGAATCGTTTTTGGCCACTATAGGTGTGGCAGGGTATACTCAGACATGAGTCCCTTTCTCACTGCACCATCAGGATTCAAGCAAGCCGGGCCGAAGAAGGCTGAAATGCCAGAAACCGGTCCCCGGTAGCTTGTCTCCTTTCTGGTGAAGAATTGGCTTGGTAGTTTAGTCTGCCCTGTTCCCATGATGCACTGGGCCAGGGACAGACGGATTTGCATATAGCCAGGTTCTGAGCTGGGATGGTGCAGTGAGATAAATAACGGTGATGGATCAAGCCCTGATCTTTGGACTGGGTAAGAGTGGTCTGCTTAATTCAGACACTCTGTTCATCACCACCCCCTTTTCTGAATCGTTTTTGGCCACTATAGGTGTGGCAGGGTATACTCAGACATGAGTCCCTTTCTCACTGCACCATCAGGATTCAAGCAAGCCGGGCCGAAGAAGGCTGAAATGCCAGAAACCGGTCCCCGGTAGCTTGTCTCCTTTCTGGTGAAGAATTGGCTTGGTAGTTTAGTCTGCCCTGTTCCCATGATGCACTGGGCCAGGGACAGACTGATTTGCATATAGCCAGGTTCTGAGCTGGGATGGTGCAGTGAGATAAATAACGGTGATGGATCAAGCCCTGATCTTTGGACTGGGTAAGAGTGGTCTGCTTAATTCAGACACTCTGTTCATCACCACCCCCTTTTCTGAATCGTTTTTGGCCACTATAGGTGTGGCAGGGTATACTCAGACATGAGTCCCTTTCTCACTGCACCATCAAGATTCAAGCAAGCCGGGCCGAAGAAGGCTGAAATGCCGGAAACCGGTCCCCGGTAGCTTGTCTCCTTTCTGGTGAAGAATTGGCTTGGTAGTTTAGTCTGCCCTGTTCCCATGATGCACTGGGCCAGGGACAGACTGATTTGCATATAGCCAGGTTCTGAGCTGGGATGGTGCAGTGAGATAAATAACGGTGATGGATCAAGCCCTGATCTTTGGACTGGGTAAGAGTGGTCTGCTTAATTCAGACACTCTGTTCATCACCACCCCCTTTTCTGAATCGTTTTTGGCCACTATAGGTGTGGCAGGGTATACTCAGACATGAGTCCCTTTCTCACTGCACCATCAGGATTCAAGCAAGCCGGGCCGAAGAAGGCTGAAATGCCAGAAACTGGTCCCCGGTAGCTTGTCTCCTTTCTGGTGAAGAATTGGCTTGGTAGTTTAGTCTGCCCTGTTCCCATGATGCACTGGGCCAGGGACAGACTGATTTGCATATAGCCAGGTTCTGAGCTGGGATGGTGCAGTGAGATAAATAACGGTGATGGATCAAGCCCTGATCTTTGGACTGGGTAAGAGTGGTCTGCTTAATTCAGACACTCTGTTCATCACCACCCCCTTTTCTGAATCGTTTTTGGCCACTATAGGTGTGGCAGGGTATACTCAGACATGAGTCCCTTTCTCACTGCACCATCAGGATTCAAGCAAGCCGGGCCGAAGAAGGCTGAAATGCCAGAAACCGGTCCCCGGTAGCTTGTCTCCTTTCTGGTGAAGAATTGGCTTGGTAGTTTAGTCTGCCCTGTTCCCATGATGCACTGGGCCAGGGACAGACTGATTTGCATATAGCCAGGTTCTGAGCTGGGATGGTGCAGTGAGATAAATAACGGTGATGGATCAAGCCCTGATCTTTGGACTGGGTAAGAGTGGTCTGCTTAATTCAGACACTCTGTTCATCACCACCCCCTTTTCTGAATCGTTTTTGGCCACTATAGGTGTGGCAGGGTATACTCAGACATGAGTCCCTTTCTCACTGCACCATCAGGATTCAAGCAAGCCGGGCCGAAGAAGGCTGAAATGCCAGAAACCGGTCCCCGGTAGCTTGTCTCCTTTCTGGTGAAGAATTGGCTTGGTAGTTTAGTCTGCCCTGTTCCCATGATGCACTGGGCCAGGGACAGACTGATTTGCATATAGCCAGGTTCTGAGCTGGGATGGTGCAGTGAGATAAATAACGGTGATGGATCAAGCCCTGATCTTTGGACTGGGTAAGAGTGGTCTGCTTAATTCAGACACTCTGTTCATCACCACCCCCTTTTCTGAATCGTTTTTGGCCACTATAGGTGTGGCAGGGTATACTCAGACATGAGTCCCTTTCTCACTGCACCATCAGGATTCAAGCAAGCCGGGCCGAAGAAGGCTGAAATGCCAGAAACCGGTCCCCGGTAGCTTGTCTCCTTTCTGGTGAAGAATTGGCTTGGTAGTTTAGTCTGCCCTGTTCCCATGATGCACTGGGCCAGGGACAGACTGATTTGCATATAGCCAGGTTCTGAGCTGGGATGGTGCAGTGAGATAAATAACGGTGATGGATCAAGCACTGATCTTTGGACTGGGTAAGAGTGGTCTGCTTAATTCAGACACTCTGTTCATCACCACCCCCTTTTCTGAATCGTTTTTGGCCACTATAGGTGTGGCAGGGTATACTCAGACATGAGTCCCTTTCTCACTGCACCATCAGGATTCAAGCAAGCCGGGCCGAAGAAGGCTGAAATGCCAGAAACCGGTCCCCGGTAGCTTGTCTCCTTTCTGGTGAAGAATTGGCTTGGTAGTTTAGTCTGCCCTGTTCCCATGATGCACTGGGCCAGGGACAGACTGATTTGCATATAGCCAGGTGCTGAGCTGGGATGGTGCAGTGAGATAAATAACGGTGATGGATCAAGCCCTGATCTTTGGACTGGGTAAGAGTGGTCTGCTTAATTCAGACACTCTGTTCATCACCACCCCCTTTTCTGAATCGTTTTTGGCCACTATAGGTGTGGCAGGGTATACTCAGACATGAGTCCCTTTCTCACTGCACCATCAGGATTCAAGCAAGCCGGGCCGAAGAAGGCTGAAATGCCAGAAACCGGTCCCCGGTAGCTTGTCTCCTTTCTGGTGAAGAATTGGCTTGGTAGTTTAGTCTGCCCTGTTCCCATGATGCACTGGGCCAGGGACAGACTGATTTGCATATAGCCAGGTTCTGAGCTGGGATGGTGCAGTGAGATAAATAACGGTGATGGATCAAGCCCTGATCTTTGGACTGGGTAAGAGTGGTCTGCTTAATTCAGACACTCTGTTCATCACCACCCCCTTTTCTGAATCGTTTTTGGCCACTATAGGTGTGGCAGGGTATACTCAGACATGAGTCCCTTTCTCACTGCACCATCAGGATTCAAGCAAGCCGGGCCGAAGAAGGCTGAAATGCCAGAAACCGGTCCCCGGAAGCTTGTCTCCTTTCTGGTGAAGAATTGGCTTGGTAGTTTAGTCTGCCCTGTTCCCATGATGCACTGGGCCAGGGACAGACTGATTTGCATATAGCCAGGTTCTGAGCTGGGATGGTGCAGTGAGATAAATAACGGTGATGGATCAAGCCCTGATCTTTGGACTGGGTAAGAGTGGTCTGCTTAATTCAGACACTCTGTTCATCACCACCCCCTTTTCTGAATCGTTTTTGGCCACTATAGGTGTGGCAGGGTATACTCAGACATGAGTCCCTTTCTCACTGCACCATCAGGATTCAAGCAAGCCGGGCCGAAGAAGGCTGAAATGCCAGAAACCGGTCCCCGGTAGCTTGTCTCCTTTCTGGTGAAGAATTGGCTTGGTAGTTTAGTCTGCCCTGTTCCCATGATGCACTGGGCCAGGGACAGACTGATTTGCATATAGCCAGGTTCTGAGCTGGGATGGTGCAGTGAGATAAATAACGGTGATGGATCAAGCCCTGATCTTTGGACTGGGTAAGAGTGGTCTGCTTAATTCAGACACTCTGTTCATCACCACCCCCTTTTCTGAATCGTTTTTGGCCACTATAGGTGTGGCAGGGTATACTCAGGCATGAGTCCCTTTCTCACTGCACCATCAGGATTCAAGCAAGCCGGGCCGAAGAAGGCTGAAATGCCAGAAACCGGTCCCCGGTAGCTTGTCTCCTTTCTGGTGAAGAATTGGCTTGGTAGTTTAGTCTGCCCTGTTCCCATGATGCACTGGGCCAGGGACAGACTGATTTGCATATAGCCAGGTTCTGAGCTGGGATGGTGCAGTGAGATAAATAACGGTGATGGATCAAGCCCTGATCTTTGGACTGGGTAAGAGTGGTCTGCTTAATTCAGACACTCTGTTCATCACCACCCCCTTTTCTGAATCGTTTTTGACCACTATAGGTGTGGCAGGGTATACTCAGACATGAGTCCCTTTCTCACTGCACCATCAGGATTCAAGCAAGCCGGGCCGAAGAAGGCTGAAATGCCAGAAACCGGTCCCCGGTAGCTTGTCTCCTTTCTGGTGAAGAATTGGCTTGGTAGTTTAGTCTGCCCTGTTCCCATGATGCACTGGGCCAGGGACAGACTGATTTGCATATAGCCAGGTTCTGAGCTGGGATGGTGCAGTGAGATAAATAACGGTGATGGATCAAGCCCTGATCTTTGGACTGGGTAAGAGTGGTCTGCTTAATTCAGACACTCTGTTCATCACCACCCCCTTTTCTGAATCGTTTTTGGCCACTATAGGTGTGGCAGGGTATACTCAGACATGAGTCCCTTTCTCACTGCACCATCAGGATTCAAGCAAGCCGGGCCGAAGAAGGCTGAAATGCCAGAAACCGGTCCCCGGTAGCTTGTCTCCTTTCTGGTGAAGAATTGGCTTGGTAGTTTAGTCTGCCCTGTTCCCATGATGCACTGGGCCAGGGACAGACTGATTTGCATATAGCCAGGTTCTGAGCTGGGATGGTGCAGTGAGATAAATAACGGTGATGGATCAAGCCCTGATCTTTGGACTGGGTAAGAGTGGTCTGCTTAATTCAGACACTCTGTTCATCACCACCCCCTTTTCTGAATCGTTTTTGGCAACTATAGGTGTGGCAGGGTATACTCAGACATGAGTCCCTTTCTCACTGCACCATCAGGATTCAAGCAAGCCGGGCCGAAGAAGGCTGAAATGCCAGAAACCGGTCCCCGGTAGCTTGTCTCCTTTCTGGTGAAGAATTGGCTTGGTAGTTTAGTCTGCCCTGTTCCCATGATGCACTGGGCCAGGGACAGACTGATTTGCATATAGCCAGGTTCTGAGCTGGGATGGTGCAGTGAGATAAATAACGGTGATGGATCAAGCCCTGATCTTTGGACTGGGTAAGAGTGGTCTGCTTAATTCAGACACTCTGTTCATCACCACCCCCTTTTCTGAATCGTTTTTGGCCACTATAGGTGTGGCAGGGTATACTCAGACATGAGTCCCTTTCTCACTGCACCATCAGGATTCAAGCAAGCCGGGCCGAAGAAGGCTGAAATGCCAGAAACCGGTCCCCGGTAGCTTGTCTCCTTTCTGGTGAAGAATTGGCTTGGTAGTTTAGTCTGCCCTGTTCCCATGATGCACTGGGCCAGGGACAGACTGATTTGCATATAGCCAGGTTCTGAGCTGGGATGGTGCAGTGAGATAAATAACGGTGATGGATCAAGCCCTGATCTTTGGACTGGGTAAGAGTGGTCTGCTTAATTCAGACACTCTGTTCATCACCATCCCCTTTTCTGAATCGTTTTTGGCCACTATAGGTGTGGCAGGGTATACTCAGACATGAGTCCCTTTCTCACTGCACCATCAGGATTCAAGCAAGCCGGGCCGAAGAAGGCTGAAATGCCAGAAACCGGTCCCCGGTAGCTTGTCTCCTTTCTGGTGAAGAATTGGCTTGGTAGTTTAGTCTGCCCTGTTCCCATGATGCACTGGGCCAGGGACAGACTGATTTGCATATAGCCAGGTTCTGAGCTGGGATGGTGCAGTGAGATAAATAACGGTGATGGATCAAGCCCTGATCTTTGGACTGGGTAAGAGTGGTCTGCTTAATTCAGACACTCTGTTCATCACCACCCCCTTTTCTGAATCGTTTTTGGCCACTATAGGTGTGGCAGGGTATACTCAGACATGAGTCCCTTTCTCACTGCACCATCAGGATTCAAGCAAGCCGGGCCGAAGAAGGCTGAAATGCCAGAAACCGGTCCCCGGTAGCTTGTCTCCTTTCTGGTGAAGAATTGGCTTGGTAGTTTAGTCTGCCCTGTTCCCATGATACACTGGGCCAGGGACAGACTGATTTGCATATAGCCAGGTTCTGAGCTGGGATGGTGCAGTGAGATAAATAACGGTGATGGATCAAGCCCTGATCTTTGGACTGGGTAAGAGTGGTCTGCTTAATTCAGACACTCTGTTCATCACCACCCCCTTTTCTGAATCGTTTTTGGCCACTATAGGTGTGGCAGGGTATACTCAGACATGAGTCCCTTTCTCACTGCACCATCAGGATTCAAGCAAGCCGGGCCGAAGAAGGCTGAAATGCCAGAAACCGGTCCCCGGTAGCTTGTCTCCTTTCTGGTGAAGAATTGGCTTGGTAGTTTAGTCTGCCCTGTTCCCATGATGCACTGGGCCAGGGACAGACTGATTTGCATATAGCCAGGTTCTGAGCTGGGATGGTGCAGTGAGATAAATAACGGTGATGGATCAAGCCCTGATCTTTGGACTGGGTAAGAGTGGTCTGCTTAATTCAGACACTCTGTTCATCACCACCCCCTTTTCTGAATCGTTTTTGGCCACTATAGGTGTGGCAGGGTATACTCAGACATGAGTCCCTTTCTCACTGCACCATCAGGATTCAAGCAAGCCGGGCCGAAGAAGGCTGAAATGCCAGAAACCGGTCCCCGGTAGCTTGTCTCCTTTCTGGTGAAGAATTGGCTTGGTAGTTTAGTCTGCCCTGTTCCCATGATGCACTGGGCCAGGGACAGACTGATTTGCATATAGCCAGGTTCTGAGCTGGGATGGTGCAGTGAGATAAATAACGGTGATGGATCAAGCCCTGATCTTTGGACTGGGTAAGAGTGGTCTGCTTAATTCAGACACTCTGTTCATCACCACCCCCTTTTCTGAATCGTTTTTGGCCACTATAGGTGTGGCAGGGTATACTCAGACATGAGTCCCTTTCTCACTGCACCATCAGGATTCAAGCAAGCCGGGCCGAAGAAGGCTGAAATGCCAGAAACCGGTCCCCGGTAGCTTGTCTCCTTTCTGGTGAAGAATTGGCTTGGTAGTTTAGTCTGCCCTGTTCCCATGATGCACTGGGCCAGGGACAGACTGATTTGCATATAGCCAGGTTCTGAGCTGGGATGGTGCAGTGAGATAAATAACGGTAATGGATCAAGCCCTGATCTTTGGACTGGGTAAGAGTGGTCTGCTTAATTCAGACACTCTGTTCATCACCACCCCCTTTTCTGAATCGTTTTTGGCCACTATAGGTGTGGCAGGGTATACTCAGACATGAGTCCCTTTCTCACTGCACCATCAGGATTCAAGCAAGCCGGGCCGAAGAAGGCTGAAATGCCAGAAACCGGTCCCCGGTAGCTTGTCTCCTTTCTGGTGAAGAATTGGCTTGGTAGTTTAGTCTGCCCTGTTCCCATGATGCACTGGGCCAGGGACAGACTGATTTGCATATAGCCAGGCTCTGAGCTGGGATGGTGCAGTGAGATAAATAACGGTGATGGATCAAGCCCTGATCTTTGGACTGGGTAAGAGTGGTCTGCTTAATTCAGACACTCTGTTCATCACCACCCCCTTTTCTGAATCGTTTTTGGCCACTATAGGTGTGGCAGGGTATACTCAGACATGAGTCCCTTTCTCACTGCACCATCAGGATTCAAGCAAGCCGGGCCGAAGAAGGCTGAAATGCCAGAAACCGGTCCCCGGTAGCTTGTCTCCTTTCTGGTGAAGAATTGGCTTGGTAGTTTAGTCTGCCCTGTTCCCATGATGCACTGGGCCAGGGACAGACTGATTTGCATATAGCCAGGTTCTGAGCTGGGATGGTGCAGTGAGATAAATAACGGTGATGGATCAAGCCCTGATCTTTGGACTGGGTAAGAGTGGTCTGCTTAATTCAGACACTCTGTTCATCACCACCCCCTTTTCTGAATCGTTTTTGGCCACTATAGGTGTGGCAGGGTATACTCAGACATGAGTCCCTTTCTCACTGCACCATCAGGATTCAAGCAAGCCGGGCCGAAGAAGGCTGAAATGCCAGAAACCGGTCCCCGGTAGCTTGTCTCCTTTCTGGTGAAGAATTGGCTTGGTAGTTTAGTCTGCCCTGTTCCCATGATGCACTGGGCCAGGGACAGACTGATTTGCATATAGCCAGGTTCTGAGCTGGGATGGTGCAGTGAGATAAATAACGGTGATGGATCAAGCCCTGATCTTTGGACTGGGTAAGAGTGGTCTGCTTAATTCAGACACTCTGTTCATCACCACCCCCTTTTCTGAATCGTTTTTGGCCACTATAGGTGTGGCAGGGTATACTCAGACATGAGTCCCTTTCTCACTGCACCATCAGGATTCAAGCAAGCCGGGCCGAAGAAGGCTGAAATGCCAGAAACCGGTCCCCGGTAGCTTGTCTCCTTTCTGGTGAAGAATTGGCTTGGTAGTTTAGTCTGCCCTGTTCCCATGATGCACTGGGCCAGGGACAGACTGATTTGCATATAGCCAGGTTCTGAGCTGGGATGGTGCAGTGAGATAAATAACGGTGATGGATCAAGCCCTGATCTTTGGACTGGGTAAGAGTGGTCTGCTTAATTCAGACACTCTGTTCATCACCACCCCCTTTTCTGAATCGTTTTTGGCCACTATAGGTGTGGCAGGGTATACTCAGACATGAGTCCCTTTCTCACTGCACCATCAGGATTCAAGCAAGCCGGGCCAAAGAAGGCTGAAATGCCAGAAACCGGTCCCCGGTAGCTTGTCTCCTTTCTGGTGAAGAATTGGCTTGGTAGTTTAGTCTGCCCTGTTCCCATGATGCACTGGGCCAGGGACAGACTGATTTGCATATAGCCAGGTTCTGAGCTGGGATGGTGCAGTGAGATAAATAACGGTGATGGATCAAGCCCTGATCTTTGGACTGGGTAAGAGTGGTCTGCTTAATTCAGACACTCTGTTCATCACCACCCCCTTTTCTGAATCGTTTTTGGCCACTATAGGTGTGGCAGGGTATACTCAGACATGAGTCCCTTTCTCACTGCACCATCAGGATTCAAGCAAGCCGGGCCGAAGAAGGCTGAAATGCCAGAAACCGGTCCCCGGTAGCTTGTCTCCTTTCTGGTGAAGAATTGGCTTGGTAGTTTAGTCTGCCCTGTTCCCATGATGCACTGGGCCAGGGACAGACTGATTTGCATATAGCCAGGTTCTGAGCTGGGATGGTGCAGTGATATAAATAACGGTGATGGATCAAGCCCTGATCTTTGGACTGGGTAAGAGTGGTCTGCTTAATTCAGACACTCTGTTCATCACCACCCCCTTTTCTGAATCGTTTTTGGCCACTATAGGTGTGGCAGGGTATACTCAGACATGAGTCCCTTTCTCACTGCACCATCAGGATTCAAGCAAGCCGGGCCGAAGAAGGCTGAAATGCCAGAAACCGGTCCCCGGTAGCTTGTCTCCTTTCTGGTGAAGAATTGGCTTGGTAGTTTAGTCTGCCCTGTTCCCATGATGCACTGGGCCAGGGACAGACTGATTTGCATATAGCCAGGTTCTGAGCTGGGATGGTGCAGTGAGATAAATAACGGTGATGGATCAAGCCCTGATCTTTGGACTGGGTAAGAGTGGTCTGCTTAATTCAGACACTCTGTTCATCACCATCCCCTTTTCTGAATCGTTTTTGGCCACTATAGGTGTGGCAGGGTATACTCAGACATGAGTCCCTTTCTCACTGCACCATCAGGATTCAAGCAAGCCGGGCCGAAGAGGCTGAAATGCCAGAAACCGGTCCCCGGTAGCTTGTCTCCTTTCTGGTGAAGAATTGGCTTGGTAGTTTAGTCTGCCCTGTTCCCATGATGCACTGGGCCAGGGACAGACTGATTTGCATATAGCCAGGTTCTGAGCTGGGATGGTGCAGTGAGATAAATAACGGTGATGGATCAAGCCCTGATCTTTGGACTGGGTAAGAGTGGTCTGCTTAATTCAGACACTCTGTTCATCACCACCCCCTTTTCTGAATCGTTTTTGGCCACTATAGGTGTGGCAGGGTATACTCAGACATGAGTCCCTTTCTCACTGCACCATCAGGATTCAAGCAAGCCGGGCCGAAGAAGGCTGAAATGCCAGAAACCGGTCCCCGGTAGCTTGTCTCCTTTCTGGTGAAGAATTGGCTTGGTAGTTTAGTCTGCCCTGTCCCATGATGCACTGGGCCAGGGACAGACTGATTTGCATATAGCCAGGTTCTGAGCTGGGATGGTGCAGTGAGATAAATAACGGTGATGGATCAAGCCCTGATCTTTGGACTGGGTAAGAGTGGTCTGCTTAATTCAGACACTCTGTTCATCACCACCCCCTTTTCTGAATCGTTTTGGCCACTATAGGTGTGGCAGGGTATACTCAGACATGAGTCCCTTTCTCACTGCACCATCAGGATTCAAGCAAGCCGGGCCGAAGAAGGCTGAAATGCCAGAAAACCGGTCCCCGGTAGCTTGTCTCCTTTCTGGTGAAGAATTGGCTTGGTAGTTTAGTCTGCCCTGTTCCCATGATGCACTGGGCCAGGGACAGACTGATTTGCATATAGCCAGGTTCTGAGCTGGGATGGTGCAGTGAGATAAATAACGGTGATGGATCAAGCCCTGATCTTTGGACTGGGTAAGAGTGGTCTGCTTAATTCAGACACTCTGTTCATCACCACCCCCTTTTCTGAATCGTTTTTGGCCACTATAGGTGTGGCAGGGTATACTCAGACATGAGTCCCTTTCTCACTGCACCATCAGGATTCAAGCAAGCCGGGCCGAAGAAGGCTGAAATGCCAGAAACCGGTCCCCGGTAGCTTGTCTCCTTTCTGGTGAAGAATTGGCTTGGTAGTTTAGTCTGCCCTGTTCCCATGATGCACTGGGCCAGGGACAGACTGATTTGCATATAGCCAGGTTCTGAGCTGGGATGGTGCAGTGAGATAAATAACGGGGATGGATCAAGCCCTGATCTTTGGACTGGGTAAGAGTGGTCTGCTTAATTCAGACACTCTGTTCATCACCACCCCCTTTTTCTGAATCGTTTTTGGCCACTATAGGTGTGGCAGGGTATACTCAGACATGAGTCCCTTTCTCACTGCACCATCAGGATTCAAGCAAGCCGGGCCGAAGAAGGCTGAAATGCCAGAAACCGGTCCCCGGTAGCTTGTCTCCTTTCTGGTGAAGAATTGGCTTGGTAGTTTAGTCTGCCCTGTTCCCATGATGCACTGGGCCAGGGACAGACTGATTTGCATATAGCCAGGTTCTGAGCTGGGATGGTGCAGTGAGATAAATAACGGTGATGGATCAAGCCCTGATCTTTGGACTGGGTAAGAGTGGTCTGCTTAATTCAGACACTCTGTTCATCACCACCCCCTTTTCTGAATCGTTTTGGCCACTATAGGTGTGGCAGGGTATACTCAGACATGAGTCCCTTTCTCACTGCACCATCAGGATTCAAGCAAGCCGGGCCGAAGAAGGCTGAAATGCCAGAAACCGGTCCCCGGTAGCTTGTCTCCTTTCTGGTGAAGAATTGGCTTGGTAGTTTAGTCTGCCCTGTTCCCATGATGCACTGGGCCAGGGACAGACTGATTTGCATATAGCCAGGTTCTGAGCTGGGATGGTGCAGTGAGATAAATAACGGTGATGGATCAAGCCCTGATCTTTGGACTGGGTAAGAGTGGTCTGCTTAATTCAGACACTCTGTTCATCACCACCCCCTTTTCTGAATCGTTTTTGGCCACTATAGGTGTGGCAGGGTATACTCAGACATGAGTCCCTTTCTCACTGCACCATCAGGATTCAAGCAAGCCGGGCCGAAGAAGGCTGAAATGCCAGAAACCGGTCCCCGGTAGCTTGTCTCCTTTCTGGTGAAGAATTGGCTTGGTAGTTTAGTCTGCCCTGTTCCCATGATGCACTGGGCCAGGGACAGACTGATTTGCATATAGCCAGGTTCTGAGCTGGGATGGTGCAGTGAGATAAATAACGGTGATGGATCAAGCCCTGATCTTTGGACTGGGTAAGAGTGGTCTGCTTAATTCAGACACTCTGTTCATCACCACCCCCTTTTCTGAATCGTTTTTGGCCACTATAGGTGTGGCAGGGTATACTCAGACATGAGTCCCTTTCTCACTGCACCATCAGGATTCAAGCAAGCCGGGCCGAAGAAGGCTGAAATGCCAGAAACCGGTCCCCGGTAGCTTGTCTCCTTTCTGGTGAAGAATTGGCTTGGTAGTTTAGTCTGCCCTGTTCCCATGATGCACTGGGCCAGGGACAGACTGATTTGCATATAGCCAGGTTCTGAGCTGGGATGGTGCAGTGAGATAAATAACGGTGATGGATCAAGCCCTGATCTTTGGACTGGGTAAGAGTGGTCTGCTTAATTCAGACACTCTGTTCATCACCACCCCCTTTTCTGAATCGTTTTTGGCCACTATAGGTGTGGCAGGGTATACTCAGACATGAGTCCCTTTCTCACTGCACCATCAGGATTCAAGCAAGCCGGGCCGAAGAAGGCTGAAATGCCAGAAACCGGTCCCCGGTAGCTTGTCTCCTTTCTGGTGAAGAATTGGCTTGGTAGTTTAGTCTGCCCTGTTCCCATGATGCACTGGGCCAGGGACAGACTGATTTGCATATAGCCAGGTTCTGAGCTGGGATGGTGCAGTGAGATAAATAACGGTGATGGATCAAGCCCTGATCTTTGGACTGGGTAAGAGTGGTCTGCTTAATTCAGACACTCTGTTCATCACCACCCCCTTTTCTGAATCGTTTTTGGCCACTATAGGTGTGGCAGGGTATACTCAGACATGAGTCCCTTTCTCACTGCACCATCAGGATTCAAGCAAGCCGGGCCGAGAAAGGCTGAAATGCCAGAAACCGGTCCCCGGTAGCTTGTCTCCTTTCTGGTGAAGAATTGGCTTGGTAGTTTAGTCTGCCCTGTTCCCATGATGCACTGGGCCAGGGACAGACTGATTTGCATATAGCCAGGTTCTGAGCTGGGATGGTGCAGTGAGATAAATAACGGTGATGGATCAAGCCCTGATCTTTGGACTGGGTAAGAGTGGTCTGCTTAATTCAGACACTCTGTTCATCACCACCCCCTTTTCTGAATCGTTTTTGGCCACTATAGGTGTGGCAGGGTATACTCAGACATGAGTCCCTTTCTCACTGCACCATCAGGATTCAAGCAAGCCGGGCCGAAGAAGGCTGAAATGCCAGAAACCGGTCCCCGGTAGCTTGTCTCCTTTCTGGTGAAGAATTGGCTTGGTAGTTTAGTCTGCCCTGTTCCCATGATGCACTGGGCCAGGGACAGACTGATTTGCATATAGCCAGGTTCTGAGCTGGGATGGTGCAGTGAGATAAATAACGGTGATGGATCAAGCCCTGATCTTTGGACTGGGTAAGAGTGGTCTGCTTAATTCAGACACTCTGTTCATCACCACCCCCTTTTCTGAATCGTTTTTGGCCACTATAGGTGTGGCAGGGTATACTCAGACATGAGTCCCTTTCTCACTGCACCATCAGGATTCAAGCAAGCCGGGCCGAAGAAGGCTGAAATGCCAGAAACCGGTCCCCGGTAGCTTGTCTCCTTTCTGGTGAAGAATTGGCTTGGTAGTTTAGTCTGCCTGTTCCCATGATGCACTGGGCCAGGGACAGACTGATTTGCATATAGCCAGGTTCTGAGCTGGGATGGTGCAGTGAGATAAATAACGGTGATGGATCAAGCCCTGATCTTTGGACTGGGTAAGAGTGGTCTGCTTAATTCAGACACTCTGTTCATCACCACCCCCTTTTCTGAATCGTTTTTGGCCACTATAGGTGTGGCAGGGTATACTCAGACATGAGTCCCTTTCTCACTGCACCATCAGGATTCAAGCAAGCCGGGCCGAAGAAGGCTGAAATGCCAGAAACCGGTCCCCGGTAGCTTGTCTCCTTTCTGGTGAAGAATTGGCTTGGTAGTTAGTCTGCCCTGTTCCCATGATGCACTGGGCCAGGGACAGACTGATTTGCATATAGCCAGGTTCTGAGCTGGGATGGTGCAGTGAGATAAATAACGGTGATGGATCAAGCCCTGATCTTTGGACTGGGTAAGAGTGGTCTGCTTAATTCAGACACTCTGTTCATCACCACCCCCTTTTCTGAATCGTTTTTGGCCACTATAGGTGTGGCAGGGTATACTCAGACATGAGTCCCTTTCTCACTGCACCATCAGGATTCAAGCAAGCCGGGCCGAAGAAGGCTGAAATGCCAGAAACCGGTCCCCGGTAGCTTGTCTTCCTTTCTGGTGAAGAATTGGCTTGGTAGTTTAGTCTGCCCTGTTCCCATGATGCACTGGGCCAGGGACAGACTGATTTGCATATAGCCAGGTTCTGAGCTGGATGGTGCAGTGAGATAAATAACGGTGATGGATCAAGCCCTGATCTTTGGACTGGGTAAGAGTGGTCTGCTTAATTCAGACACTCTGTTCATCACCACCCCCTTTTCTGAATCGTTTTGGCCACTATAGGTGTGGCAGGGTATACTCAGACATGAGTCCCTTTCTCACTGCACCATCAGGATTCAAGCAAGCCGGGCCGAAGAAGGCTGAAATGCCAGAAACCGGTCCCCGGTAGCTTGTCTTCTTTCTGGTGAAGAATTGGCTTGGTAGTTTAGTCTGCCCTGTTCCCATGATGCACTGGGCCAGGGACAGACTGATTTGCATATAGCCAGGTTCCTAGCTGGGATGGTGCAGTGAGATAAATAACGGTGATGGATCAAGCCCCTGATCTTTGACTGGGTAAGAGGGTCTGCTTAATTCCAGACACTCTGTTCATCCCCACCCCATTTTCTGAATCGTTTTTGGCCACTATAGGTGTGGCAGGGTATACTCAGACATGAGTCCCTTCTACTGCACCATCAGATTCAAGCAAGCCGGCCAGTTGGCCTACTATAGGTGTGGCAGGGTATACTCAGACATGAGTCCCTTTCTCACTGCACCCTCAGGATTCAAGCAAGCCGGGTCC
>NW_028246573.1:0-106000 GCF_964263255.1 Lissotriton vulgaris
GTACACAGAATGAGCTTTTCAGTGAATAGCAGCCAGGCACATTTTAGCTAGTTTTACTTGTAATTGGGGTTGGAAATGCTTTTCAGGCCCAGTACTGGGCTCAAAACATGCAGCCCTGAGGTCTCCCATGACAGCAGGTGGTTAAATAGAAATTCGCTGCTCAGCTGACCCGGTAGGAGCAAACGTATGCCAAAAATGTACACAGAATGAGCTTTTCAGTGAATAGCAGCTAGGCACATTTTAGCTAGTTTTACTTGTAAGTGGGGTTGGAAATGCTTTTCAGGCTCAGTACTGGGCTCAAAACATGCAGCCCTGAGGTCTCCCATGACAGCAGGTGGTTAAATAGAAATTCGCTGCTCAGCTGACCCGGTAGGAGCAAACGTATGCCAAAAATGTACACAGAATGAGCTTTTCAGTGAATAGCAGCCAGGCACATTTTAGCTAGTTTTACTTGTAAGTGGGGTTGGAAATGCTTTTCAGGCTCAGTATCGGGCTCAAAACATGCAGCCCTGAGGTCTCCCATGACAGCAGGTGGTTAAATAGAAATTCCCTGCTCAGCTGACCCGGTAGGAGCAAACGTATGCCAAAAATGTACACAGAATGAGCTTTTCAGTGAATAGCAGCCAGGCACATTTTAGCTAGTTTTACTTGTAAGTGGGGTTGGAAACGCTTTTAAGGATCAGTACTGGGCTCAAAACATGCAGCCCTGAGGTCTCCCATGATAGCAGGTGGTTAAATAGAAATTCGCTGCTCAGCTGACCCGGCAGGTGCAAACGTATGCTAAAAATGTACTCAGAATGAGCTTTTCAGTGAAGAGAAGCCAGGCACATTTGAGCTAGTTTTACTTGTAAGTGGGGTTGGAAACGCTTTTCAGGCTCAGTACTGGGCTCAAAACATGCAGCCCTGAGGTCTCTCATGATAGCAGGTGGTTAAATAGAAATTCGCTGCTCAGCTGACCCGGCAGGTGCAAACGTATGCTAAAAATGTACTCAGAATGAGCTTTTCAGTGAATAGCAGCCAGGCACATTTTAGCTAGTTTTACTTGTAAGTGGGGTTGGAAATGCTTTTCAGGCTCAGTACTGGGCTCAAAACATGCAGCCCTGAGGTCTCCCATGACAGCAGGTGGTTAAATAGAAATTCGCTGCTCAGCTGACCCGGCAGGTGCAAACGTATGCTAAAAATGTACTCAGAATGAGCTTTTCAGTGAAGAGAAGCCAGGCACATTTTAGCTAGTTTTACTTGTAAGTGGGGTTGGAAATGCTTTTCAGGCTCAGTACTGGGCTCAAAACATGCAGCCCTGAGGTCTCTCATGATAGCAGGTGGTTAAATAGAAATTCGCTGCTCAGCTGACCCGGCAGGTGCAAACGTATGCTAAAAATGTACACAGAATGAGCTTTTCAGTGAATAGCAGCCAGGCACATTTTATTTATTTATTTATTTTATAGCATTTATAAGGCGCGCAGCTACCCACAAAGGGTTTCCCGGCGCCAAAAACGCAGAACACTCAGAAATCACTGGGGAGAGAACAGACAAAGCAATTATTGATTAAAAAGCCACGTTTTTATGTTCTTTCTGAAATTCACATAGCTTTCCTCCTTGCGAATGTAAGAGGGCAGTGTGTTCCACAGCGTTGGACCCAGGTAGGAGAAAGATCTCCCGCCTATTCTGGCTCTTTTAAACCTAGGTACTGCAAAGTTTGCCGCTGTACCTGAACGCAGGTTACGGTTTGGAAGGTAGGGCTTAGCAAGGGCCTGAAGATATTTGGGGGCAGTGCCAGCTTTGATTTTAAATAAGTAGCTCAAGGCTTTGAAACGAATACGGTTCTCAACCTTAAGCCAATGCAGATCCTTGAGATGTTGGGTGATCCTAGCAGATCTGGGGATTTTACAAAGTAGTCTAGCCGCAGCGTTCTGCACTAGTTGCAGACGCTTTATCACTGCCTTATTTGAGCCCAGGTATAGGATGTTACCGTAATCAAGCCGAGATGTCACTAAGGCATTGACCACGGTCTTCTGGGAAGTAGGCGGCAGCATCCAGATGATTTTGCGTAACCATTTAATAATGGTGAAGCATATACCTGCTACTTTGTTTGCTTGCTGGGACATGGATAAACAATCATCAATGGTAACCCCAAGGTTTCTAACCTGCGAGGCTGGAGATGGAAGTTTACCCAATGATGGTGGCCAATGGGAATCATTCCAGAGATCTTTGCTATTTCCTAACAGAAGTACCTCTGTTTTATCTCCATTTAGTTTAAGTTGGTTGTCTGACATCCAGCAAAAAATTTCTTGGAGGCCTACTTTTAATGCAGATGGAGAAGACATGTCAGATTTGGAGAGTGAGAATAGGACTTGTGAATCATCTGCATAGGTCATTAAACTCAAGCCGACATTTTCTACAAGATTGGCCAGTGGACGTAGGTATAAATTAAAAACCAGTGGGCTCAAAATAGATCCTTGTGGTACTCCGTGAGGAGAGTGGAATACCTCAGAGCAAGCTTCCGAAGAGGAGATCTGGAAAGTACGGAGGGAAAGGTAGGATCTAATCCATTCCAGAGCTTTGCCTTCGACACCATACTCCCCCAGCCTGTCCAGCAGTATGGAGTGAGAAATGGTGTCGAAGGCCGCACTGAGATCTAACAAGACCAGTGCTACTGTTTGGCCGTCGTCCATAAGCTCCCTGATCCTTTCTGTGACCCCGAGCAGGGCCGTCTCAGTAGAAAAACCACTCCTAAACCCCGATTGAGACGGGTGTAGGAGATTATTGTTTTCTACATAAGTTGAGAGTGCCTTGTGGATATGCCTCTCTAGGATCTTGGAAAAGGCAGGTAGTAATGAAATTGGGCGATAATTGGCCAATATCATCGGGTCTGCGCCTGGTTTTTTAAGTAGGGGGCTGACCATCGCATGTTTCCATAGAGCAGGAACTATGGCTTGCTCTATGGATACGTTCAGTATTTCTGCTATGGGAGTTAGGGCAGCATCCTCTAATTTGTTTACGATACTGACAGGAATAGGGTCACGTGGGGAACCCGATTTGATTGATTTTAGTAGTTCCTTCAGTATATCTAATTTAATAGGAGGCCAGGCTTCAAGATGGCAGTTTACTCTTGGGACTAGGGTGGTGTTTCCTTGCCTGTCTGTTAACTTGTTAGCATTTTTAATATTAGAGACGATGTTCTCAATCTTATTCATAAAGAAAGAGGCCAAATCCTGGCATTGCTGGGTGTTGAGAGGGGTAGGTTCTGCTCTAGCGTTCTCCCCAGCTAACTCTTTAACCGTATTATAGAGAGTCTGGGATTTGTTTACGGCCATATTAATTGTATCAGTGACATAGCAAGCTTTGGCTTTCATGCAAGCTGAATGGTAACAATTTCTGGCCTTTCGGTAAACTTCTTTTTGGTAAAGGTCGTAATTTTTTCGCCACTGTCTCTCTAGGTTCTTACAACTAGATTTTTCTTTCTTCAAGGCTTCTGTGAACCAGGGAGCAGGAGGGCGATGGACTTTCCCTTTGCAACGGGCTAGGGGCAGGCAAGTATCAACGGCGCCAGTTAGCCACTTTTGTGTTAGCTCTGCAATGCTATCCATATCTCCATCCAAATTTGGATGATTTTCCTTCAAGGCATTGTTCAAGTCCTCCACATTTAGGAATTTCCAGTTTCTTCTAAAAGATTCAGTAGGAGTCGAAATCGGACCTTTTTTGGGCTCTAGCAAAATGGCAAAACTTAGAAGAAAATTTTAGCTAGTTTTACTTGTAAGTGGGGTTGGAAATGCTTTGCAGGCTCAGTACTGGGCTCAAAACATGCAGCCCTGAGGTCTCCCATGACAGCAGGTGGTTAAATAGAAATTCGCTGCTCAGCTGACCCGGTAGGAGCAAACGTATGCCAAAAATGTACACAGAATGAGCTTTTCAGTGAATAGCAGCCAGGCACATTTTAGCTAGTTTTACTTGTAAGTGGGGTTGGAAATGCTTTTCAGGCTCAGTACTGGGCTCAAAACATGCAGCCCTGAGGTCTCCCATGACAGCAGGTGGTTAAATAGAAATTCGCTGCTCAGCTGACCCGGCAGGTGCAAACGTATGCTAAAAATGTACTCAGAATGAGCTTTTCAGTGAAGAGAAGCCAGGCACATTTTAGCTAGTTTTACTTGTAAGTGGGGTTGGAAATGCTTTTCAGGCTCAGTACTGGGCTCAAAACATGCAGCCCTGAGGTCTCCCATGACAGCAGGTGGTTAAATAGAAATTTGCTGCTCAGCTGACCCGGTAGGAGCAAACGTATGCCAAAAATGTACACAGAATGAGCTTTTCAGTGAATAGCAGCCAGGCACATTTTAGCTAGTTTTACTTGTAAGTGGGGTTGGAAATGCTTTTCAGGCTCAGTACTGGGCTCAAAACATGCAGCCCTGAGGTCTCCCATGACAGCAGGTGGTTAAATAGAAATTCGCTGCTCAGCTGACCCGGTAGGAGCAAACGTATGCCAAAAATGTACACAGAATGAGCTTTTCAGTGAGTAGCAGCCAGGCACATTTTAGCTAGTTTTACTTGTAAGTGGGGTTGGAAACGCTTTTCAGGCTCAGTACTGGGCTCAAAACATGCAGCCCTGAGGTCTCTCATGATAGCAGGTGGTTAAATAGAAATTCGCTGCTCAGCTGACCCGGCAGGTGCAAATGCATGCTAAAAATGTACTCAGAATGAGCTTTTCAGTGAAGAGAAGCCAGGCACATTTTAGCTAGTTTTACTTGTAAGTGGGGTTGGAAATGCTTTTCAGGCTCAGTACTGGGCTCAAAACATGCAGCCCTGAGGTCTCTCATGATACCAGGTGGTTAAATAGAAATTTGCTGCTCAGCTGACCCGGCAGGTGCAAACGTATGCTAAAAATGTACTCAGAATGAGCTTTTCAGTGAAGAGAAGCCAGGCACATTTTAGCTAGTTTTACTTGTAAGTGGGGTTGGAAATGCTTTTCAGGCTCAGTACTGGGCTCAAAACATGCAGCCCTGAGGTCTCTCATGATAGCAGGTGGTTAAATAGAAATTCGCTGCTCAGCTGACCCGGCAGGTGCAAATGTATGCTAAAAATGTACTCAGAATGAGCTTTTCAGTGAAGAGAAGCCAGGCACTTTTTAGCTAGTTTTACTTGTAAGTGGGGTTGGAAATGCTTTTCAGGCTCAGTACTGGGCTCAAAACATGCAGCCCTGAAGTCTCTCATGAAAGCACGTGGTTAAATAGAAATTCGCTGCTCAGCTGACCCGGTAGGAGCAAACGTATGCCAAAAATGTACACAGAATGAGCTTTTCAGTGAATAGCAGCCAGGCACATTTTAGCCAGTTTTACTTGTAAGTGGGGTTGGAAACGCTTTTCAGGATCAGTACTGGGCTCAAAACATGCAGCCCTGATGTCTCTCATGATAGCAGGTGGTTAAATAGAAATTCGCTGCTCAGCTGACCCGGCAGGTGCAAACGTATGCTAAAAATGTACTCAGAATGAGCTTTTCAGTGAAGAGAAGCCAGGCACATTTTAGCTAGTTTTACTTGTAAGTGGGGTTGGAAATGCTTTTCAGGCTCAGTACTGGGCTCAAAACATGCAGCCCTGATGTCTCTCATGATAGCAGGTGGTTAAATAGAAATTCGCTGCTCAGCTGACCCGGCAGTTGCAAACGTATGCTAAAAATGTACTCAGAATGAGCTTTTCAGTGAAGAGAAGCCAGGCACATTTTAGCTAGTTTTACTTGTAAGTGGGGTTGGAAATGCTTTTCAGGCTCAGTACTGGGCTCAAAACATGCAGCCCTGAGGTCTCTCATGATAGCAGGTGGTTAAATAGAAATTCGCTGCTCAGCTGACCCGGCAGGTGCAAACGTATGCTAAAAATGTACACAGAATGAGCTTTTCAGTGAAGAGAAGCCAGGCACATTTTAGCTAGTTTTACTTGTAAGTGGGGTTGGAAATGCTTTTCAGGCTCAGTACTGGGCTCAAAACATGCAGCCCTGAGGTCTCCCATGACAGCAGGTGGTTAAATTGAAATTCGCTGCTCAGATGACCCGGTAGGAGCAAACGTATGCCAAAAATGTACACAGAATGAGCTTTTCAGTGAATAGCAGCCAGGCACATTTTAGCTAGTTTTACTTGTAAGTGGGGTTGGAAATGCTTTTCAGGCTCAGTACTGGGCTCAAAACATGCAGCCCTGAGGTCTCCCATGACAGCAGGTGGTTAAATAGAAATTCGCTGCACAGCTGACCCGGCAGGTGCAAACGTATGCTAAAAATGTACTCAGAATGAGCTTTTCAGTGAAGAGAAGCCAGGCACATTTTAGCTAGTTTTACTTGTAAGTGGGGTTGGAAATGCTTTTCAGGCTCAGTACTGGGCTCAAAACATGCAGCCCTGAGGTCTCTCATGACAGCAGGTGGTTAAATAGAAATTCGCTGCTCAGCTGACCCGGCAGGTGCAAACGTATGCTAAAAATGTACTCAGAATGAGCTTTTCAGTGAAGAGAAGCCAGGCACATTTTAGCTAGTTTTACTTGTAAGTGGGGTTGGAAATGCTTTTCAGGCTCAGTACTGGGCTCAAAACATGCAGCTCTGAGGTCTCCCATGACAGCAGGTGGTTAAATAGAAATTCGCTGCTCAGCTGACCCGGTAGGAGCAAACGTATGCCAAAAATGTACACAGAATGAGCTTTTCAGTGAATAGCAGCCAGGCACATTTTAGCTAGTTGTACTTGTAAGTGGGGTTGGAAACGCTTTTCAGGATCAGTACTTGGCTCAAAACATGCAGCCCTGAGGTCTCTCATAACAGCAGGTGGTTAAATAGAAATTCGCTGCTCAGCTGACCCGGCAGGTGCAAACGTATGCTAAAAATGTATTCAGAATGAGCTTTTCAGTGAAGAGAAGCCAGGCACATTTTAGCTAGTTTTACTTGTAAGTGGGGTTGGAAATGCTTTTCAGGCTCAGTACTGGGCTCAAAACATGCAGCCCTGAGGTCTCTCATGACAGCAGGTGGTTAAATAGAAATTCGCTGCTCAGCTGACCCGGCAGGTGCAAACGTATGCTAAAAATGTACTCAGAATGAGCTTTTCAGTGAAGAGAAGCCAGGCACATTTTAGCTAGTTTTACTTGTAAGTGGGGTTGGAAATGCTTTTCAGGCTCAGTAATGGGCTCAAAACATGCAGCCCTGAGGTCTCCCATGACAGCAGGTGGTTAAATAGAAATTCGCTGCTCAGCTGACCCGGCAGGAGCAAACGTATGCCAAAAATGTACACAGAATGAGCTTTTCAGTGAATAGCAGCCAGGCACATTTTAGCTAGTTTCACTTGTAAGTGGGGTTGGAAATGCTTTTCAGGCTCAGTACTGGGCTCAAAACATGCAGCCCTGAGGTCTCCCATGACAGCAGGTGGTTAAATAGAAATTCGCTGCTCAGCTGACCCGGTAGGAGCAAACGTATGCCAAAAATGTACACAGAATGAGCTTTTCAGTGAATAGCAGCCAGGCACATTTTAGCTAGTTTTACTTGTAAGTGGGGTTGGAAACGTTTTTCAGGATCAGTACTGGGCTCAAAACATGCAGCCCTGAGGTCTCCCATGACAGCAGGTGGTTAAATAGAAATTCGCTGCTCAGCTGACCCGGCAGGTGCAAACGTATGCTAAAAATGTACACAGAATGAGCTTTTCAGTGAATAGCAGCCAGGCACATTTTAGCTAGTTTTACTTGTAAGTGGGGTTGGAAATGCTTTTCAGGCTCAGTACTGGGCTCAAAACATGCAGCCCTGAGGTCTCCCATGACAGCAGGTGGTTAAATAGAAATTCGCTGCTCAGCTGACCCGGCAGGAGCAAACGTATGCCAAAAATGTACACAGAATGAGCTTTTCAGTGAATAGCAGCCAGGCACATTTTAGCTAGTTTTACTTGTAAGTGGGGTTGGAAATGCTTTTCAGGCTCAGTACTGGGCTCAAAACATGCAGCCCTGAGGTCTCTCATGATAGCAGGTGGTTAAATAGAAATTCGCTGCTCAGCTGACCCGGCAGGTGCAAATGTATGCTAAAAATGTACTCAGAATGAGCTTTTCAGTGAAGAGAAGCCAGGCACATTTTAGCTAGTTTTACTTGTAAGTGGGGTTGGAAATGCTTTTCAGGCTCAGTACTGGGCTCAAAACATGCAGCCCTGAGGTCTCTCATGATAGCAGGTGGTTAAATAGAAATTCGCTGCTCAGCTGACCCGGCAGGTGCAAACGTATGCTAAAAATGTACTCAGAATGAGCTTTTCAGTGAAGAGAAGCCAGGCACATTTTAGCTAGTTTTACTTGTAAGTGGGGTTGGAAATGCTTTTCAGGCTCAGTACTGGGCTCAAAACATGCAGCCCTGAGGTCTCTCATGATAGCAGGTGGTTAAATAGAAATTCGCTGCTCAGCTGACCCGGCAGGTGCAAATGTATGCTAAAAATGTACTCAGAATGAGCTTTTCAGTGAAGAGAAGCCAGGCACTTTTTAGCTAGTTTTACTTGTAAGTGGGGTTGGAAATGCTTTTCAGGCTCAGTACTGGGCTCAAAACATGCAGCCCTGAGGTCTCTCATGAAAGCACGTGGTTAAATAGAAATTCGCTGCTCAGCTGACCCGGTAGGAGCAAACGTATGCCAAAAATGTACACAGAATGAGCTTTTCAGTGAATAGCAGCCAGGCACATTTTAGCTAGTTTTACTTGTAAGTGGGGTTGGAAATGCTTTTCAGGCTCAGTACTGGGCTCAAAACATGCAGGCCTGAGGTCTCCCATGACAGCAGGTGGTTAAATAGAAATTCGCTGCTCAGCTGACCGGGTAGGAGCAAACGTATGCCAAAAATGTACACAGAATGAGCTTTTCAGTGAAGAGAAGCCAGGCACATTTTAGCTAGTTTTACTTGTAAGTGGGGTTGGAAATGCTTTTCAGGCTCAGTACTGGGCTCAAAACATGCAGCCCTGAGGTCTCTCATGATAGCAGGTGGTTAAATAGAAATTCGCTGCTCAGCTGACCCGGCAGGTGCAAACGTATGCTAAAAATGTACTCAGAATGAGCTTTTCAGTGAAGAGAAGCCAGGTACTTTTTAGCTAGTTTTACTTGTAAGTGGGGTTGGAAATGCTTTTCAGGCTCAGTACTGGGCTCAAAACATGCAGCCCTGAGGTCCCCCATGACAGCAGGTGGTTAAATAGAAATTCGCTGCTCAGCTGACCGGGTAGGAGCAAACGTATGCCAAAAATGTACACAGAATGAGCTTTTCAGTGAATAGCAGCCAGGCACATTTTAGCTAGTTTTACTTGTAAGTGGGGTTGGAAATGCTTTTCAGGCTCAGTACTGGGCTCAAAACATGCAGCCCTGATGTCTCTCATGACAGCAGGTGGTTAAATAGAAATTCGCTGCTCAGCTGACTCAGTAGGAGCAAACGTATGCCAAAGATGTACACAGAATGAGCTTTTCAGTGAAGAGAAGCCAGGCACATTTTAGCTAGTTTTACTTGTAAGTGGGGTTGAAAATGCTTTTCAGGCTCAGTACTGGGCTCAAAACATGCAGCCCTGAGGTCTCTCATGATAGCAGGTGGTTAAATAGAAATTCGCTGCTCAGCTGACCCGGCAGGTGCAAACGTATGCTAAAAATGTACTCAGAATGAGCTTTTCAGTGAAGAGAAGCCAGGCACATTTTAGCTAGTTTTACTTGTAAGTGGGGTTGGAAATGCTTTTCAGGCTCAGTACTGGGCTCAAAACATGCAGCCCTGAGGTCTCTCATGATAGCAGGTGGTTAAATAGAAATTCGCTGCTCAGCGGACCCGGCAGGTGCAAACGTAGGCTAAAAATGTACTCAGAATGAGCTTTTCAGTGAAGAGAAGCCAGGCACTTTTTAGCTAGTTTTACTTGTAAGTGGGGTTGGAAAAGCTTTTCAGGCTCAGTACTGGGCTCAAAACATGCAGCCCTGAGGTCTCTCATGAAAGCACGTGGTTAAATAGAAATTCGCTGCTCAGCTGACCCGGTAGGAGCAAACGTATGCCATAAATGTACACAGAATGAGCTTTTCAGTGAATAGCAGCCAGGCACATTTTAGCTAGTTTTACTTGTAAGTGGGGTTGGAAATGCTTTTCAGGCTCAGTACTGGGCTCAAAACATGCAGCCCTGAGGTCTCCCATGACAGCAGGTGGTTAAATAGAAATTCGCTTCTCAGCTGACCCGGCAGGTGCAAATGTATGCCAAAAATGTACACAGAATGAGCTTTTCAGTGAATAGCAGCCAGGCACATTTTAGCTAGTTTTACTTGTAAGTGGGGTTGGAAACGCTTTTCAGGATCAGTACTGGGCTCAAAACATGCAGCCCTGAGGTCTCCCATGACAGCAGGTGGTTAAATAGAAATTCGCTGCTCAGCTGACCCGGCAGGTGCAAACGTATGCTAAAAATGTACACAGAATGAGCTTTTCAGTGAATAGCAGCCAGGCACATTTTAGCTAGTTTTACTTGTAAGTGGGGTTGGAAATGCTTTTCAGGCTCAGTACTGGGCTCAAAACATGCAGCCCTGAGGTCTCCCATGACAGCAGGTGGTTAAATAGAAATTCGCTGCTCAGCTGACCCGGCAGGAGCAAACGTGTGCCAAAAATGTACACAGAATGAGCTTTTCAGTGAATAGCAGCCAGGCACATTTTAGCTAGTTTTACTTGTAAGTGGGGTTGGAAATGCTTTTCAGGCTCAGTACTGGGCTCAAAACATGCAGCCCTGAGGTCTCTCATGATAGCAGGTGGTTAAATAGAAATTCGCTGCTCAGCTGACCCGGCAGGTGCAAACGTATTCTAAAAATGTACTCAGAATGAGCTTTTCAGTGAAGAGAAGCCAGGCACATTTTAGCTAGTTTTACTTGTAAGTGGGGTTGGAAACGCTTTTCAGGATCAGTACTGGGCTCAAAACATGCAGCCCTGAGGTCTCCCATGAAAGCAGGTGGTTAAATAGAAATTCGCTGCTCAGCTGACCCGGTAGGAGCAAACGTATGCCAAAAATGTACACAGAATGAGCTTTTCAGTGAATAGCAGCCAGGCACATTTTAGCTAGTTTTACTTGTAAGTGGGGTTGGAAATGCTTTTCAGGCTCAGTACTGGGCTCAAAACATGCAGCCCTGAGGTCTCCCATGACAGCAGGTGGTTAAATAGAAATTCGCTGCTCAGCTGACTCAGTAGTAGCAAACGTATGCCAAAAATGTACACAGAATGAGCTTTTCAGTGAATAGCAGCCAGGCACATTTTAGCTAGTTTTACTTGTAAGTGGGGTTGGAAACGCTTTTCAGGATCAGTACTGGGCTCAAAACATGCAGCCCTGATGTCTCTCATGATAGCAGGTGGTTAAATAGAAATTCGCTGCTCAGCTGACCCGGCAGGTGCAAATGTATGCTAAAAATGTACTCAGAATGAGCTTTTCAGTGAAGAGAAGCCAGGCACATTTTAGCTAGTTTTACTTGTAAGTGGGGTTGGAAATGCTTTTCAGGCTCAGTACTGGGCTCAAAACATGCAGCCCTGAGGTCTCTCATGATAGCAGGTGGTTAAATAGAAATTCGCTGCTCAGCTGACCCGGCAGGTGCAAACGTATGCTAAAAATGTACTCAGAATGAGCTTTTCAGTGAAGAGAAGCCAGGCACTTTTTAGCTAGTTTTACTTGTAAGTGGGGTTGGAAATGCTTTTCAGGCTCAGTACGGGCTCAAAACATGCAGCCCTGAGGTCTCCCATGACAGCAGGTGGTTAAATAGAAATTCGCTGCTCAGCTGACCGGGTAGGAGCAAACGTATGCCAAAAATGTACACAGAATGAGCTTTTCAGTGAATAGCAGCCAGGCACATTTTAGCTAGTTTTACTTGTAAGTGGGGTTGGAAATGCTTTTCAGGCTCAGTACTGGGCTCAAAACATGCAGCCCTGATGTCTCTCATGACAGCAGGTGGTTAAATAGAAATTCGCTGCTCAGCTGACTCAGTAGGAGCAAACGTATGCCAAAAATGTACACAGAATGAGCTTTTCAGTGAAGAGAAGCCAGGCACATTTTAGCTAGTTTTACTTGTAAGTGGGGTTGGAAATGCTTTTCAGGCTCAGTACTGGGCTCAAAACATGCAGCCCTGAGGTCTCTCATGATAGCAGGTGGTTAAATAGAAATTCGCTGCTCAGCTGACCCGGCAGGTGCAAACGTATGCTAAAAATGTACTCAGAATGAGCTTTTCAGTGAAGAGAAGCCAGGCACATTTTAGCTAGTTTTACTTGTAAGTGGGGTTGGAAATGCTTTTCAGGCTCAGTACTGGGCTCAAAACATGCAGCCCTGAGGTCTCCCATGACAGCAGGTGGTTAAATAGAAATTCGCTGCTCAGCTGACCGGGTAGGAGCAAACGTATGCCAAAAATGTACACAGAATGAGATTTTCAGTGAAGAGAAGCCAGGCACATTTTAGCTAGTTTTACTTGTAAGTGGGGTTGGAAATGCTTTTCAGGCTCAGTACTGGGCTCAAAACATGCAGCCCTGAGGTCTCCCATGACAGCAGGTGGTTAAATAGAAATTCGCTGCTCAGCTGACCCGGTAGGAGCAAACGTATGCCAAAAATGTACACAGAATGAGCTTTTCAGTGAATAGCAGCCAGGCACATTTTAGCTAGTTTTACTTGTAATTGGGGTTGGAAATGCTTTTCAGGCCCAGTACTGGGCTCAAAACATGCAGCCCTGAGGTCTCCCATGACAGCAGGTGGTTAAATAGAAATTCGCTGCTCAGCTGACCCGGTAGGAGCAAACGTATGCCAAAAATGTACACAGAATGAGCTTTTCAGTGAATAGCAGCTAGGCACATTTTAGCTAGTTTTACTTGTAAGTGGGGTTGGAAATGCTTTTCAGGCTCAGTACTGGGCTCAAAACATGCAGCCCTGAGGTCTCCCATGACAGCAGGTGGTTAAATAGAAATTCGCTGCTCAGCTGACCCGGTAGGAGCAAACGTATGCCAAAAATGTACACAGAATGAGCTTTTCAGTGAATAGCAGCCAGGCACATTTTAGCTAGTTTTACTTGTAAGTGGGGTTGGAAATGCTTTTCAGGCTCAGTATCGGGCTCAAAACATGCAGCCCTGAGGTCTCCCATGACAGCAGGTGGTTAAATAGAAATTCCCTGCTCAGCTGACCCGGTAGGAGCAAACGTATGCCAAAAATGTACACAGAATGAGCTTTTCAGTGAATAGCAGCCAGGCACATTTTAGCTAGTTTTACTTGTAAGTGGGGTTGGAAACGCTTTTAAGGATCAGTACTGGGCTCAAAACATGCAGCCCTGAGGTCTCCCATGATAGCAGGTGGTTAAATAGAAATTCGCTGCTCAGCTGACCCGGCAGGTGCAAACGTATGCTAAAAATGTACTCAGAATGAGCTTTTCAGTGAAGAGAAGCCAGGCACATTTGAGCTAGTTTTACTTGTAAGTGGGGTTGGAAACGCTTTTCAGGCTCAGTACTGGGCTCAAAACATGCAGCCCTGAGGTCTCTCATGATAGCAGGTGGTTAAATAGAAATTCGCTGCTCAGCTGACCCGGCAGGTGCAAACGTATGCTAAAAATGTACTCAGAATGAGCTTTTCAGTGAATAGCAGCCAGGCACATTTTAGCTAGTTTTACTTGTAAGTGGGGTTGGAAATGCTTTTCAGGCTCAGTACTGGGCTCAAAACATGCAGCCCTGAGGTCTCCCATGACAGCAGGTGGTTAAATAGAAATTCGCTGCTCAGCTGACACGGTAGGAGCAAACGTATGCCAAAAAAGTACACAGAATGAGCTTTTCAGTGAATAGCAGCCAGGCACATTTTAGCTAGTTTTACTTGTAAGTGGGGTTGGAAACGCTTTTCAGGATCAGTACTGGGCTCAAAACATGCAGCCCTGAGGTCTCCCATGATAGCAGGTGGTTAAATAGAAATTCGCTGCTCAGCTGACCCGGCAGGTGCAAACGTATGCTAAAAATGTACTCAGAATGAGCTTTTCAGTGAAGAGAAGCCAGGCACATTTTAGCTAGTTTTACTTGTAAGTGGGGTTGGAAATGCTTTTCAGGCTCAGTACTGGGCTCAAAACATGCAGCCCTGAGGTCTCTCATGATAGCAGGTGGTTAAATAGAAATTCGCTGCTCAGCTGACCCGGCAGGTGCAAACGTATGCTAAAAATGTACACAGAATGAGCTTTTCAGTGAATAGCAGCCAGGCACATTTTATTTATTTATTTATTTTATAGCATTTATAAGGCGCGCAGCTACCCACAAAGGGTTTCCCGGCGCCAAAAACGCAGAACACTCAGAAATCACTGGGGAGAGAACAGACAAAGCAATTATTGATTAAAAAGCCACGTTTTTATGTTCTTTCTGAAATTCACATAGCTTTCCTCCTTGCGAATGTAAGAGGGCAGTGTGTTCCACAGCGTTGGACCCAGGTAGGAGAAAGATCTCCCGCCTATTCTGGCTCTTTTAAACCTAGGTACTGCAAAGTTTGCCGCTGTACCTGAACGCAGGTTACGGTTTGGAAGGTAGGGCTTAGCAAGGGCCTGAAGATATTTGGGGGCAGTGCCAGCTTTGATTTTAAATAAGTAGCTCAAGGCTTTGAAACGAATACGGTTCTCAACCTTAAGCCAATGCAGATCCTTGAGATGTTGGGTGATCCTAGCAGATCTGGGGATTTTACAAAGTAGTCTAGCCGCAGCGTTCTGCACTAGTTGCAGACGCTTTATCACTGCCTTATTTGAGCCCAGGTATAGGATGTTACCGTAATCAAGCCGAGATGTCACTAAGGCATTGACCACGGTCTTCTGGGAAGTAGGCGGCAGCATCCAGATGATTTTGCGTAACCATTTAATAATGGTGAAGCATATACCTGCTACTTTGTTTGCTTGCTGGGACATGGATAAACAATCATCAATGGTAACCCCAAGGTTTCTAACCTGCGAGGCTGGAGATGGAAGTTTACCCAATGATGGTGGCCAATGGGAATCATTCCAGAGATCTTTGCTATTTCCTAACAGAAGTACCTCTGTTTTATCTCCATTTAGTTTAAGTTGGTTGTCTGACATCCAGCAAAAAATTTCTTGGAGGCCTACTTTTAATGCAGATGGAGAAGACATGTCAGATTTGGAGAGTGAGAATAGGACTTGTGAATCATCTGCATAGGTCATTAAACTTAAGCCGACATTTTCTACAAGATTGGCCAGTGGACGTAGGTATAAATTAAAAACCAGTGGGCTCAAAATAGATCCTTGTGGTACTCCGTGAGGAGAGTGGAATACCTCAGAGCAAGCTTCCGAAGAGGAGATCTGGAAAGTACGGAGGGAAAGGTAGGATCTAATCCATTCCAGAGCTTTGCCTTCGACACCATACTCCCCCAGCCTGTCCAGCAGTATGGAGTGAGAAATGGTGTCGAAGGCCGCACTGAGATCTAACAAGACCAGTGCTACTGTTTGGCCGTCGTCCATAAGCTCCCTGATCCTTTCTGTGACCCCGAGCAGGGCCGTCTCAGTAGAAAAACCACTCCTAAACCCCGATTGAGACGGGTGTAGGAGATTATTGTTTTCTACATAAGTTGAGAGTGCCTTGTGGATATGCCTCTCTAGGATCTTGGAAAAGGCAGGTAGTAATGAAATTGGGCGATAATTGGCCAATATCATCGGGTCTGCGCCTGGTTTTTTAAGTAGGGGGCTGACCATCGCATGTTTCCATAGAGCAGGAACTATGGCTTGCTCTATGGATACGTTCAGTATTTCTGCTATGGGAGTTAGGGCAGCATCCTCTAATTTGTTTATGATACTGACAGGAATAGGGTCACGTGGGGAACCCGATTTGATTGATTTTAGTAGTTCCTTCAGTATATCTAATTTAATAGGAGGCCAGGCTTCAAGATGGCAGTTTACTCTTGGGACTAGGGTGGTGTTTCCTTGCCTGTCTGTTAACTTGTTAGCATTTTTAATATTAGAGACGATGTTCTCAATCTTATTCATAAAGAAAGAGGCCAAATCCTGGCATTGCTGGGTGTTGAGAGGGGTAGGTTCTGCTCTAGCGTTCTCCCCAGCTAACTCTTTAACCGTATTATAGAGAGTCTGGGATTTGTTTACGGCCATATTAATTGTATCAGTGACATAGCAAGCTTTGGCTTTCATGCAAGCTGAATGGTAACAATTTCTGGCCTTTCGGTAAACTTCTTTTTGGTAAAGGTCGTAATTTTTTCGCCACTGTCTCTCTAGGTTCTTACAACTAGATTTTTCTTTCTTCAAGGCTTCTGTGAACCAGGGAGCAGGAGGGCGATGGACTTTCCCTTTGCAACGGGCTAGGGGCAGGCAAGTATCAACGGCGCCAGTTAGCCACTTTTGTGTTAGCTCTGCAATGCTATCCATATCTCCATCCAAATTTGGATGATTTTCCTTCAAGGCATTGTTCAAGTCCTCCACATTTAGGAATTTCCAGTTTCTTCTAAAAGATTCAGTAGGAGTCGAAATCGGACCTTTTTTGGGCTCTAGCAAAATGGCAAAACTTAGAAGAAAATTTTAGCTAGTTTTACTTGTAAGTGGGGTTGGAAATGCTTTGCAGGCTCAGTACTGGGCTCAAAACATGCAGCCCTGAGGTCTCCCATGACAGCAGGTGGTTAAATAGAAATTCGCTGCTCAGCTGACCCGGTAGGAGCAAACGTATGCCAAAAATGTACACAGAATGAGCTTTTCAGTGAATAGCAGCCAGGCACATTTTAGCTAGTTTTACTTGTAAGTGGGGTTGGAAATGCTTTTCAGGCTCAGTACTGGGCTCAAAACATGCAGCCCTGAGGTCTCCCATGACAGCAGGTGGTTAAATAGAAATTCGCTGCTCAGCTGACCCGGCAGGTGCAAACGTATGCTAAAAATGTACTCAGAATGAGCTTTTCAGTGAAGAGAAGCCAGGCACATTTTAGCTAGTTTTACTTGTAAGTGGGGTTGGAAATGCTTTTCAGGCTCAGTACTGGGCTCAAAACATGCAGCCCTGAGGTCTCTCATGACAGCAGGTGGTTAAATAGAAATTCGCTGCTCAGCTGACCCGGCAGGTGCAAACGTATGCTAAAAATGTACTCAGAATGAGCTTTTCAGTGAAGAGAAGCCAGGCACATTTTAGCTAGTTTTACTTGTAAGTGGGGTTGGAAATGCTTTTCAGGCTCAGTACTGGGCTCAAAACATGCAGCCCTGAGGTCTCCCATGACAGCAGGTGGTTAAATAGAAATTTGCTGCTCAGCTGACCCGGTAGGAGCAAACGTATGCCAAAAATGTACACAGAATGAGCTTTTCAGTGAATAGCAGCCAGGCACATTTTAGCTAGTTTTACTTGTAAGTGGGGTTGGAAATGCTTTTCAGGCTCAGTACTGGGCTCAAAACATGCAGCCCTGAGGTCTCCCATGACAGCAGGTGGTTAAATAGAAATTCGCTGCTCAGCTGACCCGGTAGGAGCAAACGTATGCCAAAAATGTACACAGAATGAGCTTTTCAGTGAGTAGCAGCCAGGCACATTTTAGCTAGTTTTACTTGTAAGTGGGGTTGGAAACGCTTTTCAGGATCAGTACTGGGCTCAAAACATGCAGCCCTGAGGTCTCCCATGACAGCAGGTGGTTAAATAGAAATTCGCTGCTCAGCTGACCCGGCAGGTGCAAACGTATGCTAAAAATGTACTCAGAATGAGCTTTTCAGTGAAGAGAAGCCAGGCACATTTTAGCTAGTTTTACTTGTAAGTGGGGTTGGAAATGCTTTTCAGGCTCAGTACTGGGCTCAAAACATGCAGCCCTGAGGTCTCTCATGACAGCAGGTGGTTAAATAGAAATTCGCTGCTCAGCTGACCCGGCAGGTGCAAACGTATGCTAAAAATGTACTCAGAATGAGCTTTTCAGTGAAGAGAAGCCAGGCACATTTTAGCTAGTTTTACTTGTAAGTGGGGTTGGAAATGCTTTTCAGGCTCAGTACTGGGCTCAAAACATGCAGCCCTGAGGTCTCCCATGACAGCAGGTGGTTAAATAGAAATTTGCTGCTCAGCTGACCCGGTAGGAGCAAACGTATGCCAAAAATGTACACAGAATGAGCTTTTCAGTGAATAGCAGCCAGGCACATTTTAGCTAGTTTTACTTGTAAGTGGGGTTGGAAATGCTTTTCAGGCTCAGTACTGGGCTCAAAACATGCAGCCCTGAGGTCTCCCATGACAGCAGGTGGTTAAATAGAAATTCGCTGCTCAGCTGACCCGGTATGAGCAAACGTATGCCAAAAATGTACACAGAATGAGCTTTTCAGTGAGTAGCAGCCAGGCACATTTTAGCTAGTTTTACTTGTAAGTGGGGTTGGAAACGCTTTTCAGGATCAGTACTGGGCTCAAAACATGCAGCCCTGAGGTCTCCCATGACAGCAGGTGGTTAAATAGAAATTCGCTGCTCAGCTGACCCGGCAGGTGCAAACGTATGCCAAAAATGTACTCAGAATGAGCTTTTCAGTGAAGAGAAGCCAGGCACATTTGAGCTAGTTTTACTTGTAAGTGGGGTTGGAAACGCTTTTCAGGCTCAGTACTGGGCTCAAAACATGCAGCCCTGAGGTCTCTCATGATAGCAGGTGGTTAAATAGAAATTCGCTGCTCAGCTGACCCGGCAGGTGCAAACGTATGCTAAAAATGTACTCAGAATGAGCTTTTCAGTGAAGAGAAGCCAGGCACATTTTAGCTAGTTTTACTTGTAAGTGGGGTTGGAAATGCTTTTCAGGCTCAGTACTGGGCTCAAAACATGCAGCCCTGAGGTCTCTCATGACAGCAGGTGGTTAAATAGAAATTCGCTGCTCAGCTGACCCGGCAGGTGCAAACGTATGCTAAAAATGTACTCAGAATGAGCTTTTCAGTGAAGAGAAGCCAGGCACATTTTAGCTAGTTTTACTTGTAAGTGGGGTTGGAAATGCTTTTCAGGCTCAGTACTGGGCTCAAAACATGCAGCCCTGAGGTCTCTCATGATAGCAGGTGGTTAAATAGAAATTCGCTGCTCAGCTGACCCGGCAGGTGCAAACGTATGCTAAAAATGTACTCAGAATGAGCTTTTCAGTGAAGAGAAGCCAGGCACTTTTTAGCTAGTTTTACTTGTAAGTGGGGTTGGAAATGCTTTTCAGGCTCAGTACCCAGGGCCTTGGACACCCTCATCCCCTTGGTGACCTGTAAAACTGGTCCTGGCAAGGCCAGCCCCTGGTACGACGACTCTCTGCGAGCTCTGAAGGTGTCTTGCAGACGCGCAGAGCGGGCATGGCGCAAAGCCTACTCCAGCTCTAAGAAAGTCTTATATCAGGCTACAGTGAAGGTGTACCATCGGGCGGTGTGTAGAACCCGTGCCGCTTTTTATGCGACACAATTCAGGAATAGTTCGAACCCAGCAAAGGCTATCTTTAAGGTATTGAAAGACCTCACTGCCAAAAAAGTTATAACATCACATCAGAGCTCTCTGGAGCACTGTGAAAAGTTGGCAGAGTTTTTTCTGGAAAAGGTGAATGCTATCTACCGAGCCTTTCCTGTGGTCGTTCCCTCAGCGATTACATCATCTAAGCCACCACCATCTGAGGCACTATGTTCTCTACCTTTGTTAAACTCTGATAGCCTAGGCACTTTGGCTCGCAAAGTGAAGTCTGGGTCCCCTGAGGATCCACTTTGCCCTGAAGTGTTCAAGGACCTGGCGGCACATGACATCTCTCCGCTTTGTTCCTTGGTCAATGCGTCACTGACATCTGGCGTTGTTCCACTTAAGTGGAAGCGAGCCATGGTTCGTCCGATCCTGAAGAAACCTAGCCTGGATGGAAGCAAGCCGGAGAGCTATCGGCCTATTTCACTCTTGCCGTGGCCGGCTAAGGTGATGGAGGCACACGTAAATGCCGCTCTCTCGGAACATCTCCGTCGAGCTGATATACTCGACGCTACGCAGAATGGGTTTAGGGCAGGTCACAGCACGGAGACGGCTCTGCTTTATATGGTGGAGCACCTTCGCTCCGTGCTTGACGCGGGACAAACGGCAGCGCTGGTGCTATTAGATCTAAGCGCTGCCTTTGACACCGTCTCGCACCCTATCCTTCTGCAGCGTTTAGAGGAGGCTGGTGTCACCGGCATTGCGCTCGACTGGTTCCGGTCGTTCTTAACCAACCGGGCCTTTAGCGTGACCGTCCCACCTTATCAGTCAAAATTCCATCCGTTGAACCTGGGCGTCCCCCAAGGCTCCTCGCTGAGCCCTACGCTGTTCAATCTGTACGTAAGGCCGCTAGCTGAGGTTGTCAAACAATGGGGTATGACCATGGTGTCATATGCCGATGACACCCAGCTAGCGGTCACGATCAGCGGGGATGCGGAGGTCGACGCTCCTAGGTTTCAACAAGGACTGAGGGCGGTCGCTAGATGGATGACGCTTAATTGTCTCCAGCTAAACGCTAGTAAGACCGAGGTGATGGTATTTGGTAGGCAACCGGAACTGTGGGGAGAGAGATGGTGGCCGGAGGAGTTGGGTTCTGCTCCCATCCCAGTCGCCGAGCTTAAAAACCTCGGGGTCTGGCTGGACCCTTCCCTTACGTTTGCATGCCACACTAAACGCACGGCTGCTTGCTGCTTCGGCATCTTGCGTGGGCTCCGTCCTGTGCTAAAGTTCTTCGATGCCCCCACTCGGCAACTCATGATCCAAGCTACCGTCATCTCCAGGCTGGATTATGCTAGTTCTTTGCTGGCCGGTTTGAATGTAGCTGAGATCGGGCGCCTGCAACGGATCCAGAATGCAGCAGCGAGAGCGGTGGTGGGCCTTCCAAGATTCTGTCCTACCTCCAGCACCATTCGAGCGCTGCACTGGCTCCCGGTGGCGAGCGCTGCACTGGCTCCCGGTGGCGCAGCGGATTCAGTTTAAGGTCCTCTGCGTCGCCCATAAGATCTTGAAGGGGTCCCCGGCAATGATCCTTACGACCCTCATGGCCAACTATATTCCGGCACGACCCTTAAGATCGGCAGATCTCGAATTGGCCGTGGTACCGCGCTTTAAGCGAAGCAGGGCCGGTGGGCGCTCATTTCGAGTGCGGGCCGCTGCTCTGTGGAACTCCTTACCCCCGGCAATTCGCGCCATGAGCGATTTGCTTTCTTTTCGTCGCGCCTTGAAAACATTTTTATTCCCTTAGTTAGTTTGCTTGTGCTGTTTTATTTAGTTGTGTTGTGTAGCTGCCTTGTCGGGCGCCAAGACGCTCCTTAGCTGGAGCATTTGTGCGCCTAATAAAAACCACATAACATAACATAACATAACATACTGGGCTCAAAACATGCAGCCCTGAGGTCTCTCATGAAAGCACGTGGTTAAATAGAAATTCGCTGCTCAGCTGACCCGGTAGGAGCAAACGTATGCCAAAAATGTACACAGAATGAGCTTTTCAGTGAATAGCAGCCAGGCACATTTTAGCTAGTTTTACTTGTAAGTGGGGTTGGAAATGCTTTTCAGGCTCAGTACTGGGCTCAAAACATGCAGCCCTGAGGTCTCCCATGACAGCAGGTGGTTAAATAGAAATTCGCTGCTCAGCTGACCCGGTAGGAGCAAACGTATGCCAAAAATGTACACAGAATGAGCTTTTCAGTGAATAGCAGCCAGGCACATTTTAGCTAGTTTTACTTGTAAGTGGGGTTGGAAACGTTTTTCAGGATCAGTACTGGGCTCAAAACATGCAGCCCTGAGGTCTCCCATGACAGCAGGTGGTTAAATAGAAATTCGCTGCTCAGCTGACCCGGCAGGTGCAAACGTATGCTAAAAATGTACACAGAATGAGCTTTTCAGTGAATAGCAGCCAGGCACATTTTAGCTAGTTTTACTTGTAAGTGGGGTTGGAAATGCTTTTCAGGCTCAGTACTGGGCTCAAAACATGCAGCCCTGAGGTCTCCCATGACAGCAGGTGGTTAAATAGAAATTCGCTGCTCAGCTGACCCGGCAGGAGCAAACGTATGCCACAAATGTACACAGAATGAGCTTTTCAGTGAATAGCAGCCAGGCACATTTTAGCTAGTTTTACTTGTAAGTGGGGTTGGAAATGCTTTTCAGGCTCAGTACTGGGCTCAAAACATGCAGCCCTGAGGTCTCTCATGATAGCAGGTGGTTAAATAGAAATTCGCTGCTCAGCTGACCCGGCAGGTGCAAACGTATTCTAAAAATGTACTCAGAATGAGCTTTTCAGTGAAGAGAAGCCAGGCACATTTTAGCTAGTTTTACTTGTAAGTGGGGTTGGAAACGCTTTTCAGGATCAGTACTGGGCTCAAAACATGCAGCCCTGAGGTCTCCCATGAAAGCAGGTGTAAATAGAAATTCGCTGCTCAGCTGACCCGGTAGGAGCAAACGTATGCCAAAAATGTACACAGAATGAGCTTTTCAGTGAATAGCAGCCAGGCACATTTTAGCTAGTTTTACTTGTAAGTGGGGTTGGAAATGCTTTTCAGGCTCAGTACTGGGCTCAAAACATGCAGCCCTGAGGTCTCCCATGACAGCAGGTGGTTAAATAGAAATTCGCTGCTCAGCTGACCCAGTAGGAGCAAACGTATGCCAAAAATGTACACAGAATGAGCTTTTCAGTGAATGGCAGCCAGGCACATTTCAGCTAGTTTTACTTGTAAGTGGGGTTGGAAACGCTTTTCAGGATCAGTACTGGGCCCAAAACATGCAGCCCTGATGTCTCTCATGATAGCAGGTGGTTAAATAGAAATTCGCTGCTCAGCTGACCCGGCAGGTGCAAATGTATGCTAAAAATGTACTCAGAATGAGCTTTTCAGTGAAGAGAAGCCAGGCACATTTTAGCTAGTTTTACTTGTAAGTGGGGTTGGAAATGCTTTTCAGGCTCAGTACTGGGCTCAAAACATGCAGCCCTGAGGTCTCTCATGATAGCAGGTGGTTAAATAGAAATTCGCTGCTCAGCTGACCCGGCAGGTGCAAACGTATGCTAAAAATGTACTCAGAATGAGCTTTTCAGTGAAGAGAAGCCAGGCACATTTTAGCTAGTTTTACTTGTAAGTGGGGTTGGAAATGCTTTTCAGGCTCAGTACTGGGCTCAAAACATGCAGCCCTGAGGTCTCTCATGATAGCAGGTGGTTAAATAGAAATTCGCTGCTCAGCTGACCCGGCAGGTGCAAACGTATGCTAAAAATGTACTCAGAATGAGCTTTTCAGTGAAGAGAAGCCAGGCACTTTTTAGCTAGTTTTACTTGTAAGTGGGGTTGGAAATGCTTTTCAGGCTCAGTACTGGGCTCAAAACATGCAGCCCTGAGGTCTCTCATGAAAGCACGTGGTTAAATAGAAATTCGCTGCTCAGCTGACCCGGTAGGAGCAAACGTATGCCAAAAATGTACACAGAATGAGCTTTTCAGTGAATAGCAGCCAGGCACATTTTAGCTAGTTTTACTTGTAAGTGGGGTTGGAAATGCTTTTCAGGCTCAGTACTGGGCTCAAAACATGCAGCCCTGAGGTCTCCCATGACAGCAGGTGGTTAAATAGAAATTCGCTGCTCAGCTGACCGGGTAGGAGCAAACGTATGCCAAAAATGTACATAGAATGAGCTTTTCAGTGAAGAGAAGCCAGGCACATTTTAGCTAGTTTTACTTGTAAGTGGGGTTGGAAATGCTTTTCAGGCTCAGTACTGGGCTCAAAACATGCAGCCCTGAGGTCTCCCATGACAGCAGGTGGTTAAATAGAAATTCGCTGCTCAGCTGACCCGGTAGGAGCAAAAGTATGCCGAAAATGTACACAGAATGAGCTTTTAAGTGAATAGCAGCCAGGCACATTTTAGCTAGTTTTACTTGTAAGTGGGGTTGGAAATGCTTTTCAGGCTCAGTACTGGGCTCAAAACATGCAGCCCTGAGGTCTCCCATGACAGCAGGTGGTTAAATAGAAATTCGCTGCTCAGCTGACCGGGTAGGAGCAAACGTATGCCAAAAATGTACATAGAATGAGCTTTTCAGTGAAGAGAAGCCAGGCACATTTTAGCTAGTTTTACTTGTAAGTGGGGTTGGAAATGCTTTTCAGGCTCAGTACTGGGCTCAAAACATGCAGCCCTGAGGTCTCCCATGACAGCAGGTGGTTAAATAGAAATTCGCTGCTCAGCTGACCCGGTAGGAGCAAAAGTATGCCGAAAATGTACACAGAATGAGCTTTTCAGTGAATAGCAGCCAGGCACATTTTAGCTAGTTTTACTTGTAATTGGGGTTGGAAATGCTTTTCAGGCTCAGTACTGGGCTCAAAACATGCAGCCCTGAGGTCTCCCATGACAGCAGGTGGTTAAATAGAAATTCGCTGCTCAGCTGACCCGGTAGGAGCAAACGTATGCCAAAAATGTACACAGAATGAGCTTTTCAGTGAAGAGAAGCCAGGCACATTTTAGCTAGTTTTACTTGTAAGTGGGGTTGGAAATGCTTTTCAGGCTCAGTACTGGGCTCAAAACATGCAGCCCTGAGGTCTCTCATGATAGCAGGTGGTTAAATAGAAATTCGCTGCTCAGCTGACCCGGCAGGTGCAAACGTATGCTAAAAATGTACTCAGAATGAGCTTTTCAGTGAAGAGAAGCCAGGCACTTTTTAGCTAGTTTTACTTGTAAGTGGGGTTGGAAATGCTTTTCAGGCTCAGTACTGGGCTCAAAACATGCAGCCCTGAGGTCTCCCATGACAGCAGGTGGTTAAATAGAAATTCGCTGCTCAGCTGACCGGGTAGGAGCAAACGTATGCCAAAAATGTACACAGAATGAGCTTTTCAGTGAATAGCAGCCAGGCACATTTTAGCTAGTTTTACTTGTAAATGGGGTTGGAAATGCTTTTCAGGCTCAGTACTGGGCTCAAAACATGCAGCCCTGATGTCTCTCATGACAGCAGGTGGTTAAATAGAAATTCGCTGCTCAGCTGACTCAGTAGGAGCAAACGTATGCCAAAAATGTACACAGAATGAGCTTTTCAGTGAAGAGAAGCCAGGCACATTTTAGCTAGTTTTACTTGTAAGTGGGGTTGGAAATGCTTTTCAGGCTCAGTACTGGGCTCAAAACATGCAGCCCTGAGGTCTCTCATGATAGCAGGTGGTTAAATAGAAATTCACTGCTCAGCTGACCCGGCAGGTGCAAACGTATGCTAAAAATGTACTCAGAATGAGCTTTTCAGTGAAGAGAAGCCAGGCACATTTTAGCTAGTTTTACTTGTAAGTGGGGTTGGAAATGCTTTTCAGGCTCAGTACTGGGCTCAAAACATGCAGCCCTGAGGTCTCCCATGACAGCAGGTGGTTAAATAGAAATTCGCTGCTCAGCTGACCGGGTAGGAGCAAACGTATGCCAAAAATGTACACAGAATGAGATTTTCAGTGAAGAGAAGCCAGGCACATTTTAGCTAGTTTTACTTGTAAGTGGGGTTGGAAATGCTTTTCAGGCTCAGTACTGGGCTCAAAACATGCAGCCCTGAGGTCTCCCATGACAGCAGGTGGTTAAATAGAAATTCGCTGCTCAGCTGACCCGGTAGGAGCAAACGTATGCCAAAAATGTACACAGAATGAGCTTTTCAGTGAATAGCAGCCAGGCACATTTTAGCTAGTTTTACTTGTAATTGGGGTTGGAAATGCTTTTCAGGCCCAGTACTGGGCTCAAAACATGCAGCCCTGAGGTCTCCCATGACAGCAGGTGGTTAAATAGAAATTCGCTGCTCAGCTGACCCGGTAGGAGCAAACGTATGCCAAAAATGTACACAGAATGAGCTTTTCAGTGAATAGCAGCTAGGCACATTTTAGCTAGTTTTACTTGTAAGTGGGGTTGGAAATGCTTTTCAGGCTCAGTACTGGGCTCAAAACATGCAGCCCTGAGGTCTCCCATGACAGCAGGTGGTTAAATAGAAATTCGCTGCTCAGCTGACCCGGTAGGAGCAAACGTATGCCAAAAATGTACACAGAATGAGCTTTTCAGTGAATAGCAGCCAGGCACATTTTAGCTAGTTTTACTTGTAAGTGGGGTTGGAAATGCTTTTCAGGCTCAGTATCGGGCTCAAAACATGCAGCCCTGAGGTCTCCCATGACAGCAGGTGGTTAAATAGAAATTCCCTGCTCAGCTGACCCGGTAGGAGCAAACGTATGCCAAAAATGTACACAGAATGAGCTTTTCAGTGAATAGCAGCCAGGCACATTTTAGCTAGTTTTACTTGTAAGTGGGGTTGGAAACGCTTTTAAGGATCAGTACTGGGCTCAAAACATGCAGCCCTGAGGTCTCCCATGATAGCAGGTGGTTAAATAGAAATTCGCTGCTCAGCTGACCCGGCAGGTGCAAACGTATGCTAAAAATGTACTCAGAATGAGCTTTTCAGTGAAGAGAAGCCAGGCACATTTGAGCTAGTTTTACTTGTAAGTGGGGTTGGAAACGCTTTTCAGGCTCAGTACTGGGCTCAAAACATGCAGCCCTGAGGTCTCTCATGATAGCAGGTGGTTAAATAGAAATTCGCTGCTCAGCTGACCCGGCAGGTGCAAACGTATGCTAAAAATGTACTCAGAATGAGCTTTTCAGTGAATAGCAGCCAGGCACATTTTAGCTAGTTTTACTTGTAAGTGGGGTTGGAAATGCTTTTCAGGCTCAGTACTGGGCTCAAAACATGCAGCCCTGAGGTCTCCCATGACAGCAGGTGGTTAAATAGAAATTCGCTGCTCAGCTGACACGGTAGGAGCAAACGTATGCCAAAAAAGTACACAGAATGAGCTTTTCAGTGAATAGCAGCCAGGCACATTTTAGCTAGTTTTACTTGTAAGTGGGGTTGGAAACGCTTTTCAGGATCAGTACTGGGCTCAAAACATGCAGCCCTGAGGTCTCCCATGATAGCAGGTGGTTAAATAGAAATTCGCTGCTCAGCTGACCCGGCAGGTGCAAACGTATGCTAAAAATGTACTCAGAATGAGCTTTTCAGTGAAGAGAAGCCAGGCACATTTTAGCTAGTTTTACTTGTAAGTGGGGTTGGAAATGCTTTTCAGGCTCAGTACTGGGCTCAAAACATGCAGCCCTGAGGTCTCTCATGATAGCAGGTGGTTAAATAGAAATTCGCTGCTCAGCTGACCCGGCAGGTGCAAACGTATGCTAAAAATGTACACAGAATGAGCTTTTCAGTGAATAGCAGCCAGGCACATTTTATTTATTTATTTATTTTATAGCATTTATAAGGCGCGCAGCTACCCACAAAGGGTTTCCCGGCGCCAAAAACGCAGAACACTCAGAAATCACTGGGGAGAGAACAGACAAAGCAATTATTGATTAAAAAGCCACGTTTTTATGTTCTTTCTGAAATTCACATAGCTTTCCTCCTTGCGAATGTAAGAGGGCAGTGTGTTCCACAGCGTTGGACCCAGGTAGGAGAAAGATCTCCCGCCTATTCTGGCTCTTTTAAACCTAGGTACTGCAAAGTTTGCCGCTGTACCTGAACGCAGGTTACGGTTTGGAAGGTAGGGCTTAGCAAGGGCCTGAAGATATTTGGGGGCAGTGCCAGCTTTGATTTTAAATAAGTAGCTCAAGGCTTTGAAACGAATACGGTTCTCAACCTTAAGCCAATGCAGATCCTTGAGATGTTGGGTGATCCTAGCAGATCTGGGGATTTTACAAAGTAGTCTAGCCGCAGCGTTCTGCACTAGTTGCAGACGCTTTATCACTGCCTTATTTGAGCCCAGGTATAGGATGTTACCGTAATCAAGCCGAGATGTCACTAAGGCATTGACCACGGTCTTCTGGGAAGTAGGCGGCAGCATCCAGATGATTTTGCGTAACCATTTAATAATGGTGAAGCATATACCTGCTACTTTGTTTGCTTGCTGGGACATGGATAAACAATCATCAATGGTAACCCCAAGGTTTCTAACCTGCGAGGCTGGAGATGGAAGTTTACCCAATGATGGTGGCCAATGGGAATCATTCCAGAGATCTTTGCTATTTCCTAACAGAAGTACCTCTGTTTTATCTCCATTTAGTTTAAGTTGGTTGTCTGACATCCAGCAAAAAATTTCTTGGAGGCCTACTTTTAATGCAGATGGAGAAGACATGTCAGATTTGGAGAGTGAGAATAGGACTTGTGAATCATCTGCATAGGTCATTAAACTTAAGCCGACATTTTCTACAAGATTGGCCAGTGGACGTAGGTATAAATTAAAAACCAGTGGGCTCAAAATAGATCCTTGTGGTACTCCGTGAGGAGAGTGGAATACCTCAGAGCAAGCTTCCGAAGAGGAGATCTGGAAAGTACGGAGGGAAAGGTAGGATCTAATCCATTCCAGAGCTTTGCCTTCGACACCATACTCCCCCAGCCTGTCCAGCAGTATGGAGTGAGAAATGGTGTCGAAGGCCGCACTGAGATCTAACAAGACCAGTGCTACTGTTTGGCCGTCGTCCATAAGCTCCCTGATCCTTTCTGTGACCCCGAGCAGGGCCGTCTCAGTAGAAAAACCACTCCTAAACCCCGATTGAGACGGGTGTAGGAGATTATTGTTTTCTACATAAGTTGAGAGTGCCTTGTGGATATGCCTCTCTAGGATCTTGGAAAAGGCAGGTAGTAATGAAATTGGGCGATAATTGGCCAATATCATCGGGTCTGCGCCTGGTTTTTTAAGTAGGGGGCTGACCATCGCATGTTTCCATAGAGCAGGAACTATGGCTTGCTCTATGGATACGTTCAGTATTTCTGCTATGGGAGTTAGGGCAGCATCCTCTAATTTGTTTATGATACTGACAGGAATAGGGTCACGTGGGGAACCCGATTTGATTGATTTTAGTAGTTCCTTCAGTATATCTAATTTAATAGGAGGCCAGGCTTCAAGATGGCAGTTTACTCTTGGGACTAGGGTGGTGTTTCCTTGCCTGTCTGTTAACTTGTTAGCATTTTTAATATTAGAGACGATGTTCTCAATCTTATTCATAAAGAAAGAGGCCAAATCCTGGCATTGCTGGGTGTTGAGAGGGGTAGGTTCTGCTCTAGCGTTCTCCCCAGCTAACTCTTTAACCGTATTATAGAGAGTCTGGGATTTGTTTACGGCCATATTAATTGTATCAGTGACATAGCAAGCTTTGGCTTTCATGCAAGCTGAATGGTAACAATTTCTGGCCTTTCGGTAAACTTCTTTTTGGTAAAGGTCGTAATTTTTTCGCCACTGTCTCTCTAGGTTCTTACAACTAGATTTTTCTTTCTTCAAGGCTTCTGTGAACCAGGGAGCAGGAGGGCGATGGACTTTCCCTTTGCAACGGGCTAGGGGCAGGCAAGTATCAACGGCGCCAGTTAGCCACTTTTGTGTTAGCTCTGCAATGCTATCCATATCTCCATCCAAATTTGGATGATTTTCCTTCAAGGCATTGTTCAAGTCCTCCACATTTAGGAATTTCCAGTTTCTTCTAAAAGATTCAGTAGGAGTCGAAATCGGACCTTTTTTGGGCTCTAGCAAAATGGCAAAACTTAGAAGAAAATTTTAGCTAGTTTTACTTGTAAGTGGGGTTGGAAATGCTTTGCAGGCTCAGTACTGGGCTCAAAACATGCAGCCCTGAGGTCTCCCATGACAGCAGGTGGTTAAATAGAAATTCGCTGCTCAGCTGACCCAGTAGGAGCAAACGTATGCCAAAAATGTACACAGAATGAGCTTTTCAGTGAATAGCAGCCAGGCACATTTTAGCTAGTTTTACTTGTAAGTGGGGTTGGAAATGCTTTTCAGGCTCAGTACTGGGCTCAAAACATGCAGCCCTGAGGTCTCCCATGACAGCAGGTGGTTAAATAGAAATTCGCTGCTCAGCTGACCCGGCAGGTGCAAACGCATGCTAAAAATGTACTCAGAATGAGCTTTTCAGTGAAGAGAAGCCAGGCACATTTTAGCTAGTTTTACTTGTAAGTGGGGTTGGAAATGCTTTTCAGGCTCAGTACTGGGCTCAAAACATGCAGCCCTGAGGTCTCTCATGACAGCAGGTGGTTAAATAGAAATTCGCTGCTCAGCTGACCCGGCAGGTGCAAACGTATGCTAAAAATGTACTCAGAATGAGCTTTTCAGTGAAGAGAAGCCAGGCACATTTTAGCTAGTTTTACTTGTAAGTGGGGTTGGAAATGCTTTTCAGGCTCAGTACTGGGCTCAAAACATGCAGCCCTGAGGTCTCCCATGACAGCAGGTGGTTAAATAGAAATTTGCTGCTCAGCTGACCCGGTAGGAGCAAACGTATGCCAAAAATGTACACAGAATGAGCTTTTCAGTGAATAGCAGCCAGGCACATTTTAGCTAGTTTTACTTGTAAGTGGGGTTGGAAATGCTTTTCAGGCTCAGTACTGGGCTCAAAACATGCAGCCCTGAGGTCTCCCATGACAGCAGGTGGTTAAATAGAAATTCGCTGCTCAGCTGACCCGGTAGGAGCAAACGTATGCCAAAAATGTACACAGAATGAGCTTTTCAGTGAGTAGCAGCCAGGCACATTTTAGCTAGTTTTACTTGTAAGTGGGGTTGGAAACGCTTTTCAGGATCAGTACTGGGCTCAAAACATGCAGCCCTGAGGTCTCCCATGACAGCAGGTGGTTAAATAGAAATTCGCTGCTCAGCTGACCCGGCAGGTGCAAACGTATGCTAAAAATGTACTCAGAATGAGCTTTTCAGTGAAGAGAAGCCAGGCACATTTTAGCTAGTTTTACTTGTAAGTGGGGTTGGAAATGCTTTTCAGGCTCAGTACTGGGCTCAAAACATGCAGCCCTGAGGTCTCTCATGACAGCAGGTGGTTAAATAGAAATTCGCTGCTCAGCTGACCCGGCAGGTGCAAACGTATGCTAAAAATGTACTCAGAATGAGCTTTTCAGTGAAGAGAAGCCAGGCACATTTTAGCTAGTTTTACTTGTAAGTGGGGTTGGAAATGCTTTTCAGGCTCAGTACTGGGCTCAAAACATGCAGCCCTGAGGTCTCCCATGACAGCAGGTGGTTAAATAGAAATTTGCTGCTCAGCTGACCCGGTAGGAGCAAACGTATGCCAAAAATGTACACAGAATGAGCTTTTCAGTGAATAGCAGCCAGGCACATTTTAGCTAGTTTTACTTGTAAGTGGGGTTGGAAATGCTTTTCAGGCTCAGTACTGGGCTCAAAACATGCAGCCCTGAGGTCTCCCATGACAGCAGGTGGTTAAATAGAAATTCGCTGCTCAGCTGACCCGGTAGGAGCAAACGTATGCCAAAAATGTACACAGAATGAGCTTTTCAGTGAGTAGCAGCCAGGCACATTTTAGCTAGTTTTACTTGTAAGTGGGGTTGGAACGCTTTTCAGGATCAGTACTGGGCTCAAAACATGCAGCCCTGAGGTCTCCCATGACAGCAGGTGGTTAAATAGAAATTCGCTGCTCAGCTGACCCGGCAGGTGCAAACGTATGCCAAAAATGTACTCAGAATGAGCTTTTCAGTGAAGAGAAGCCAGGCACATTTGAGCTAGTTTTACCTGTAAGTGGGGTTGGAAACGCTTTTCAGGCTCAGTACTGGGCTCAAAACATGCAGCCCTGAGGTCTCTCATGATAGCAGGTGGTTAAATAGAAATTCGCTGCTCAGCTGACCCGGCAGGTGCAAACGTATGCTAAAAATGTACTCAGAATGAGCTTTTCAGTGAAGAGAAGCCAGGCACATTTTAGCTAGTTTTACTTGTAAGTGGGGTTGGAAATGCTTTTCAGGCTCAGTACTGGGCTCAAAACATGCAGCCCTGAGGTCTCTCATGACAGCAGGTGGTTAAATAGAAATTCGCTGCTCAGCTGACCCGGCAGGTGCAAACGTATGCTAAAAATGTACTCAGAATGAGCTTTTCAGTGAAGAGAAGCCAGGCACATTTTAGCTAGTTTTACTTGTAAGTGGGGTTGGAAATGCTTTTCAGGCTCAGTACTGGGCTCAAAACATGCAGCCCTGAGGTCTCTCATGATAGCAGGTGGTTAAATAGAAATTCGCTGCTCAGCTGACCCGGCAGGTGCAAACATATGCTAAAAATGTACTCAGAATGAGCTTTTCAGTGAAGAGAAGCCAGGCACTTTTTAGCTAGTTTTACTTGTAAGTGGGGTTGGAAATGCTTTTCAGGCTCAGTACCCAGGGCCTTGGACACCCTCATCCCCTTGGTGACCTGTAAAACTGGTCCTGGCAAGGCCAGCCCCTGGTACGACGACTCTCTGCGAGCTCTGAAGGTCTTGCAGACGCGCAGAGCGGGCATGGCGCAAAGCCTACTCCAGCTCTAAGAAAGTCTTATATCAGGCTACAGTGAAGGTGTACCATCGGGCGGTGTGTAGAACCCGTGCCGCTTTTTATGCGACACAATTCAGGAATAGTTCGAACCCAGCAAAGGCTATCTTTAAGGTATTGAAAGACCTCACTGCCAAAAAAGTTATAACATCACATCAGAGCTCTCTGGAGCACTGTGAAAAGTTGGCAGAGTTTTTTCTGGAAAAGGTGAATGCTATCTACCGAGCCTTTCCTGTGGTCGTTCCCTCAGCGATTACATCATCTAAGCCACCACCATCTGAGGGACTATGTTCTCTACCTTTGTTAAACTCTGATAGCCTAGGCACTTTGGCTCGCAAAGTGAAGTCTGGGTCCCCTGAGGATCCACTTTGCCCTGAAGTGTTCAAGGACCTGGCGGCACATGACATCTCTCCGCTTTGTTCCTTGGTCAATGCGTCACTGACATCTGGCGTTGTTCCACTTAAGTGGAAGCGAGCCATGGTTCGTCCGATCCTGAAGAAACCTAGCCTGGATGTAAGCAAGCCGGAGAGCTATCGGCCTATTTCACTCTTGCCGTGGCCGGCTAAGGTGATGGAGGCACACGTAAATGCCGCTCTCTCGGAACATCTCCGTCGAGCTGATATACTCGACGCTACGCAGAATGGGTTTAGGGCAGGTCACAGCACGGAGACGGCTCTGCTTTATATGGTGGAGCACCTTCGCTCCGTGCTTGACGCGGGACAAACGGCAGCGCTGGTGCTATTAGATCTAAGCGCTGCCTTTGACACCGTCTCGCACCCTATCCTTCTGCAGCGTTTAGAGGAGGCTGGTGTCACCGGCATTGCGCTCGACTGGTTCCGGTCGTTCTTAACCAACCGGGCCTTTAGCGTGACCGTCCCACCTTATCAGTCAAAATTCCATCCGTTGAACCTGGGCGTCCCCCAAGGCTCCTCGCTGAGCCCTACGCTGTTCAATCTGTACGTAAGGCCGCTAGCTGAGGTTGTCAAACAATGGGGTATGACCATGGTGTCATATGCCGATGACACCCAGCTAGCGGTCACGATCAGCGGGGATGCGGAGGTCGACGCTCCTAGGTTTCAACAAGGACTGAGGGCGGTCGCTAGATGGATGACGCTTAATTGTCTCCAGCTAAACGCTAGTAAGACCGAGGTAATGGTATTTGGTAGGCAACCGGAACTGTGGGGAGAGAGATGGTGGCCGGAGGAGTTGGGTTCTGCTCCCATCCCAGTCGCCGAGCTTAAAAACCTCGGGGTCTGGCTGGACCCTTCCCTTACGTTTGCATGCCACACTAAACGCACGGCTGCTTGCTGCTTCGGCATCTTGCGTGGGCTCCGTCCTGTGCTAAAGTTCTTCGATGCCCCCACTCGGCAACTCATGATCCAAGCTACCGTCATCTCCAGGCTGGATTATGCTAGTTCTTTGCTGGCCGGTTTGAATGTAGCTGAGATCGGGCGCCTGCAACGGATCCAGAATGCAGCAGCGAGAGCGGTGGTGGGCCTTCCAAGATTCTGTCCTACCTCCAGCACCATTCGAGCGCTGCACTGGCTCCCGGTGGCGCAGCGGATTCAGTTTAAGGTCCTCTGCGCCGCCCATAAGATCTTGAAGGGGTCCCCGGCAATGATCCTTACGACCCTCATGGCCAACTATATTCCGGCACGACCCTTAAGATCGGCAGATCTCGAATTGGCCGTGGTACCGCGCTTTAAGCGAAGCAGGGCCGGTGGGCGCTCATTTCGAGTGCGGGCCGCTGCTCTGTGGAACTCCTTACCCCCGGCAATTCGCGCCATGAGCGATTTGCTTTCTTTTCGTCGCGCCTTGAAAACATTTTTATTCCCTTAGTTAGTTTGCTTGTGCTGTTTTATTTAGTTGTGTTGTGTAGCTGCCTTGTCGGGCGCCAAGACGCTCCTTAGCTGGAGCATTTGTGCGCCTAATAAAAACCACATAACATAACATAACATAACATACTGGGCTCAAAACATGCAGCCCTGAGGTCTCTCATGAAAGCACGTGGTTAAATAGAAATTCGCTGCTCAGCTGACCCGGTAGGAGCAAACGTATGCCAAAAATGTACACAGAATGAGCTTTTCAGTGAATAGCAGCCAGGCACATTTTAGCTAGTTTTACTTGTAAGTGGGGTTGGAAATGCTTTTCAGGCTCAGTACTGGGCTCAAAACATGCAGCCCTGAGGTCTCCCATGACAGCAGGTGGTTAAATAGAAATTCGCTGCTCAGCTGACCCGGTAGGAGCAAACGTATGCCAAAAATGTACACAGAATGAGCTTTTCAGTGAATAGCAGCCAGGCACATTTTAGCTAGTTTTACTTGTAAGTGGGGTTGGAAACGTTTTTCAGGATCAGTACTGGGCTCAAAACATGCAGCCCTGAGGTCTCCCATGACAGCAGGTGGTTAAATAGAAATTCGCTGCTCAGCTGACCCGGCAGGTGCAAACGTATGCTAAAAATGTACACAGAATGAGCTTTTCAGTGAATAGCAGCCAGGCACATTTTAGCTAGTTTTACTTGTAAGTGGGGTTGGAAATGCTTTTCAGGCTCAGTACTGGGCTCAAAACATGCAGCCCTGAGGTCTCCCATGACAGCAGGTGGTTAAATAGAAATTCGCTGCTCAGCTGACCCGGCAGGAGCAAACGTATGCCACAAATGTACACAGAATGAGCTTTTCAGTGAATAGCAGCCAGGCACATTTTAGCTAGTTTTACTTGTAAGTGGGGTTGGAAATGCTTTTCAGGCTCAGTACTGGGCTCAAAACATGCAGCCCTGAGGTCTCTCATGATAGCAGGTGGTTAAATAGAAATTCGCTGCTCAGCTGACCCGGCAGGTGCAAACGTATTCTAAAAATGTACTCAGAATGAGCTTTTCAGTGAAGAGAAGCCAGGCACATTTTAGCTAGTTTTACTTGTAAGTGGGGTTGGAAACGCTTTTCAGGATCAGTACTGGGCTCAAAACATGCAGCCCTGAGGTCTCCCATGAAAGCAGGTGTAAATAGAAATTCGCTGCTCAGCTGACCCGGTAGGAGCAAACGTATGCCAAAAATGTACACAGAATGAGCTTTTCAGTGAATAGCAGCCAGGCACATTTTAGCTAGTTTTACTTGTAAGTGGGGTTGGAAATGCTTTTCAGGCTCAGTACTGGGCTCAAAACATGCAGCCCTGAGGTCTCCCATGACAGCAGGTGGTTAAATAGAAATTCGCTGCTCAGCTGACCCAGTAGGAGCAAACGTATGCCAAAAATGTACACAGAATGAGCTTTTCAGTGAATGGCAGCCAGGCACATTTTAGCTAGTTTTACTTGTAAGTGGGGTTGGAAACGCTTTTCAGGATCAGTACTGGGCCCAAAACATGCAGCCCTGATGTCTCTCATGATAGCAGGTGGTTAAATAGAAATTCGCTGCTCAGCTGACCCGGCAGGTGCAAATGTATGCTAAAAATGTACTCAGAATGAGCTTTTCAGTGAAGAGAAGCCAGGCACATTTTAGCTAGTTTTACTTGTAAGTGGGGTTGGAAATGCTTTTCAGGCTCAGTACTGGGCTCAAAACATGCAGCCCTGAGGTCTCTCATGATAGCAGGTGGTTAAATAGAAATTCGCTGCTCAGCTGACCCGGCAGGTGCAAACGTATGCTAAAAATGTACTCAGAATGAGCTTTTCAGTGAAGAGAAGCCAGGCACATTTTAGCTAGTTTTACTTGTAAGTGGGGTTGGAAATGCTTTTCAGGCTCAGTACTGGGCTCAAAACATGCAGCCCTGAGGTCTCTCATGATAGCAGGTGGTTAAATAGAAATTCGCTGCTCAGCTGACCCGGCAGGTGCAAACGTATGCTAAAAATGTACTCAGAATGAGCTTTTCAGTGAAGAGAAGCCAGGCACTTTTTAGCTAGTTTTACTTGTAAGTGGGGTTGGAAATGCTTTTCAGGCTCAGTACTGGGCTCAAAACATGCAGCCCTGAGGTCTCTCATGAAAGCACGTGGTTAAATAGAAATTCGCTGCTCAGCTGACCCGGTAGGAGCAAACGTATGCCAAAAATGTACACAGAATGAGCTTTTCAGTGAATAGCAGCCAGGCACATTTTAGCTAGTTTTACTTGTAAGTGGGGTTGGAAATGCTTTTCAGGCTCAGTACTGGGCTTAAAACATGCAGCCCTGAGGTCTCCCATGACAGCAGGTGGTTAAATAGAAATTCGCTGCTCAGCTGACCGGGTAGGAGCAAACGTATGCCAAAAATGTACATAGAATGAGCTTTTCAGTGAAGAGAAGCCAGGCACATTTTAGCTAGTTTTACTTGTAAGTGGGGTTGGAAATGCTTTTCAGGCTCAGTACTGGGCTCAAAACATGCAGCCCTGAGGTCTCCCATGACAGCAGGTGGTTAAATAGAAATTCGCTGCTCAGCTGACCCGGTAGGAGCAAAAGTATGCCGAAAATGTACACAGAATGAGCTTTTCAGTGAATAGCAGCCAGGCACATTTTAGCTAGTTTTACTTGTAATTGGGGTTGGAAATGCTTTTCAGGCTCAGTACTGGGCTCAAAACATGCAGCCCTGAGGTCTCCCATGACAGCAGGTGGTTAAATAGAAATTCGCTGCTCAGCTGACCCGGTAGGAGCAAACGTATGCCAAAAATGGACACAGAATGAGCTTTTCAGTGAATAGCAGCCAGGCACATTTTAGCTAGTTCTACTTGTAAGTGGGGTTGGAAATGCTTTTCAGGCTCAGTATCGGGCTCAAAACATGCAGCCCTGAGGTCTCCCATGACAGCAGGTGGTTAAATAGAAATTCGCTGCTCAGCTGACCCGGTAGGAGCAAACGTATGCCAAAAATGTACACAGAATTAGCTTTTCAGTGAATAGCAGCCAGGCACATTTTAGCTAGTTTTACTTGTAAGTGGGGTTGGAAACGCTTTTCAGGATCAGTACTGGGCTCAAAACATGCAGCCCTGAGGTCTCCCATGATAGCAGGTGGTTAAATAGAAATTCGCTGCTCAGCTGACCCGGCAGGTGCAAACGTATGCTAAAAATGTACTCAGAATGAGCTTTTCAGTGAAGAGAAGCCAGGCACATTTGAGCTAGTTTTACTTGTAAGTGGGGTTGGAAACGCTTTTCAGGCTCAGTACTGGGCTCAAAACATGCAGCCCTGAGGTCTCTCGTGATAGCAGGTGGTTAAATAGAAATTCGCTGCTCAGCTGACCCGGCAGGTGCAAACGTATGCTAAAAATGTACTCAGAATGAGCTTTTCAGTGAATAGCAGCCAGGCACAATTTAGCTAGTTTTACTTGTAAGTGGGGTTGGAAATGCTTTTCAGGCTCAGTACTGGGCTCAAAACATGCAGCCCTGAGGTCTCCCATGACAGCATGTGGTTAAATAGAAATTCGCTGCTCAGCTGACCCGGCAGGTGCAAACGTATGCTAAAAATGTACTCAGAATGAGCTTTTCAGTGAAGAGAAGCCAGGCACATTTTAGCTAGTTTTACTTGTAAGTGGGGTTGGAAATGCTTTTCAGGCTCAGTACTGGGCTCAAAACATGCAGCCCTGAGGTCTCTCATGACAGCAGGTGGTTAAATAGAAATTCGCTGCTCAGCTGACCCGGCAGGTGCAAACGTATGCTAAAAATGTACTCAGAATGAGCTTTTCAGTGAAGAGAAGCCAGGCACATTTTAGCTAGTTTTACTTGTAAGTGGGGTTGGAAATGCTTTTCAGGCTCAGTACTGGGCTCAAAACATGCAGCCCTGAGGTCTCCCATGACAGCAGGTGGTTAAATAGAAATTCGCTGCTCAGCTGACCCGGCAGGAGCAAACGTATGCCAAAAATGTACACAGAATGAGCTTTTCAGTGAATAGCAGCCAGGCACATTTTAGCTAGTTTTACTTGTAAGTGGGGTTGGAAATGCTTTTCAGGCTCAGTACTGGGCTCAAAACATGCAGCCCTGAGGTCTCCCATGACAGCAGGTGGTTAAATAGAAATTCGCTGCTCAGCTGACCCGGTAGGAGCAAACGTATGCCAAAAATGTACACAGAATGAGCTTTTCAGTGAATAGCAGCCAGGCAACTTTTGGCTAGTTTTACTTGTAAGTGGGGTTGGAAATGCTTTTCAGGCTCAGTACTGGGCTCAAAACATGCAGCCCTGAGGTCTCCCATGACAGCAGGTGGTTAAATAGAAATTCGCTGCTCAGCTGACCCGGTAGGAGCAAACGTATGCCAAAAATGTACACAGAATGAGCTTTTCAGTGAATAGCAGTCAGGCACATTTTAGCTTGTTTTACTTGTAAGAGGGGTTGGAAACGCTTTTCAGGATCAGTACTGGGCTCAAAACATGCAGCCCTGAGGTCTCTCATAACAGCAGGTGGTTAAATAGAAATTCGCTGCTCAGCTGACCCGGCAGGTGCAAACGTATGCTAAAAATGTACTCAGAATGAGCTTTTCAGTGAAGAGAAGCCAGGCACATTTTAGCTAGTTTTACTTGTAAGTGGGGTTGGAAATGCTTTTCAGGATCAGTACTGGGCTCAAAACATGCAGCCCTGAGGTCTCCCATGACAGCAGGTGGTTAAATAGAAATTCGCTGCTTAGCTGACCCGGTAGGAGCAAACGTATGCCAAAAATGTACACAGAATGAGCTTTTCAGTGAATAGCAGCCAGGCACATTTTAGCTAGTTTTACTTGTAAGTGGGGTTGGAAACGCTTTTCAGGATCAGTACTGGGCTCAAAACATGCAGCCCTGAGTCCTCCCATGATAGCAGGTGGTTAAATAGAAATTCGTTGCTCAGCTGACCCGGCAGGTGCAAACGTATGCTAAAAATGTACTCAGAATGAGCTTTTCAGTGAAGAGAAGCCAGGCACATTTTAGCTAGTTTTACTTGTAAGTGGGGTTTGAAATGCTTTTCAGGCTCAGTACTGGGCTCAAAACATGCAGCCCTGAGGTCTCCGATGACAGCAGGTGGTTAAATAGAAATTCGCTGCCCAGCTGACCCGGCAGGTGCAAACGTATGCTAAAAATGTACACAGAATGAGCTTTTCAGTAAATAGCAGCCAGGCACATTTTAGCTAGTTTTACTTGTAAGTGGGGTTGGAAATGCTTTTCAGGCTCAGTACTGGGCTCAAAACATGCAGCCCTGAGGTCTCCCATGACAGCAGGTGGTTAAATAGAAATTCGCTGCTCAGCTGACCCGGTAGGAGCAAACGTATGCCAAAAATGTACACAGAATGAGCTTTTCAGTGAATAGCAGCCAGGCACATTTTAGCTAGTTTTACTTGTAAGTGGGGTTGGAAATGCTTTTCAGGCTCAGTACTGGGCTCAAAACATGCAGCCCTGAGGTCTCCCATGACAGCAGGTGGTTAAATAGAAATTCGCTGCTCAGCTGACCCGGCAGGTGCAAACGTATGCTAAAAATGTACTCAGAATGAGCTTTTCAGTGAAGAGAAGCCAGGCACATTTTAGCTAGTTTTACTTGTAAGTGGGGTTGGAAATGCTTTTCAGGCTCAGTACTGGGCTCAAAACATGCAGCCCTGAGGTCTCTCATGACAGCAGGTGGTTAAATAGAAATTCGCTGCTCAGCTGACCCGGCAGGTGCAAACGTATGCTAAAAATGTACTCAGAATGAGCTTTTCAGTGAAGAGAAGCCAGGCACATTTTAGCTAGTTTTACTTGTAAGTGGGGTTGGAAATGCTTTTCAGGCTCAGTACTGGGCTCAAAACATGCAGCCCTGAGGTCTCCCATGACAGCAGGTGGTTAAATAGAAATTTGCTGCTCAGCTGACCCGGCAGGTGCAAACGTATGCTAAAAATGTACTCAGAATGAGCTTTTCAGTGAATAGCAGCCAGGCACATTTTAGCTAGTTTTACTTGTAAGTGGGGTTGGAAATGCTTTTCAGGCTCAGTACTGGGCTCAAAACATGCAGCCCTGAGGTCTCCCATGACAGCAGGTGGTTAAATAGAAATTTGCTGCTCAGCTGACCCGGTAGGAGCAAACGTATGCCAAAAATGTACATAGAATGAGCTTTTCAGTGAATAGCAGCCAGGCACATTTTAGCTAGTTTTACTTGTAAGTGGGGTTGGAAATGCTTTTCAGGCTCAGCACTGGGCTCAAAACATGCAGCCCTGAGGTCTCCCATGACAGCAGGTGGTTAAATAGAAATTCGCTGCTCAGCTGACCCGGTAGGAGCAAACGTATGCCAAAAATGTACACAGAATGAGCTTTTCAGTGAATAGCAGCCAGGCACATTTTAGCTAGTTTTACTTGTAAGTGGGGTTGGAAATGCTTTTCAGGCTCAGTACTGGGCTCAAAACATGCAGCCCTGAGGTCTCCCATGACAGCAGGTGGTTAAATAGAAATTCGCTGCTCAGCTGACCCGGTAGGAGCAAACGTATGCCAAAAATGTACACAGAATGAGCTTTTCAGTGAGTAGCAGCCAGGCACATTTTAGCTAGTTTTACTTGTAAGTGGGGTTGGAAACGCTTTTCAGGATCAGTACTGGGCTCAAAACATGCAGCCCTGAGGTCTCCCATGACAGCAGGTGGTTAAATAGAAATTCGCTGCTCAGCTGACCCGGCAGGTGCAAACGTATGCCAAAAATGTACTCAGAATGAGCTTTTCAGTGAAGAGAAGCCAGGCACATTTGAGCTAGTTTTACTTGTAAGTGGGGTTGGAAACGCTTTTCAGGCTCAGTACTGGGCTCAAAACATGCAGCCCTGAGGTCTCTCATGATAGCAGGTGGTTAAATAGAAATTCGCTGCTCAGCTGACCCGGCAGGTGCAAACGTATGCTAAAAATGTACTCAGAATGAGCTTTTCAGTGAAGAGAAGCCAGGCACATTTTAGCTAGTTTTACTTGTAAGTGGGGTTGGAAATGCTTTTCAGGCTCAGTACTGGGCTCAAAACATGCAGCCCTGAGGTCTCCCATGACAGCAGGTGGTTAAATAGAAATTCGCTGCTCAGCTGACCCGGCAGGAGCAAACGTATGCCAAAAATGTACACAGAATGAGCTTTTCAGTGAATAACAGCCAGGCACATTTTAGCTAGTTTTACTTGTAAGTGGGGTTGGAAATGCTTTTCAGGCTCAGTACTGGGCTCAAAACATGCAGCCCTGAGGTCTCCCATGACAGCAGGTGGTTAAATAGAAATTCGCTGCTCAGCTGACCCGGTAGGAGCAAACGTATGCCAAAAATGTACACAGAATGAGCTTTTCAGTGAATAGCAGCCAGGCACATTTTAGCTAGTTTTACTTGTAAGTGGGGTTGGAAATGCTTTTCAGGCTCAGTACTGGGCTCAAAACATGCAGCCCTGAGGTCTCCCATGACAGCAGGTGGTTAAATAGAAATTCGCTGCTCAGCTGACCCGGTAGGAGCAAACGTATGCCAAAAATGTACACAGAATGAGCTTTTCAGTGAATAGCAGCCAGGCACATTTTAGCTAGTTTTACTTGTAAGTGGGGTTGGAAACGCTTTTCAGGATCAGTACTGGGCTCAAAACATGCAGCCCTGAGGTCTCCCATGATAGCAGGTGGTTAAATAGAAATTCGCTGCTCAGCTGACCCGGCAGGTGCAAACGTATGCTAAAAATGTACTCAGAATGAGCTTTTCAGTGAAGAGAAGCCAGGCACATTTTAGCTAGTTTTACTTGTAAGTGGGGTTGGAAATGCTTTTCAGGCTCAGTACTGGGCTCAAAACATGCAGCCCTGAGGTCTCTCATGATAGCAGGTGGTTAAATAGAAATTCGCTGCTCAGCTGACCCGGCAGGTGCAAACGTATGCTAAAAATGTACACAGAATGAGCTTTTCAGTGAATAGCAGCCAGGCACATTTTAGCTAGTTTTACTTGTAAGTGGGGTTGGAAATGCTTTTCAGGCTCAGTACTGGGCTCAAAACATGCAGCCCTGAGGTCTCCCATGACAGCAGGTGGTTAAATAGAAATTCGCTGCTCAGCTGACCCGGTAGGAGCAAACGTATGCCAAAAATGTACACAGAATGAGCTTTTCAGTGAATAGCAACCAGGCACATTTTAGCTAGTTTTACTTGTAAGTGGGGTTGGAAATGCTTTTCAGGCTCAGTACTGGGCTCAAAACATGCAGCCCTGAGGTCTCCGATGACAGCAGGTGGTTAAATAGAAATTCGCTGCTCAGCTGACCCGGTAGGAGCAAACGTATGCCAAAACTGTACACAGAATGAGCTTTTCAGTGAATAGCAGCCAGTCACATTTTAGCTAGTTTTACTTGTAAGTGGGGTTGGAAACGCTTTTCAGGCTCAGTACTGGGCTCAAAACATGCAGCCCTGATGTCTCCCATGATAGCAGGTGGTTAAATAGAAATTCGCTGCTCAGCTGACCCGGCAGGTGCAAACGTATGCTAAAAATGTACTCAGAATGAGCTTTTCAGTGAAGAGAAGCCAGGCACATTTTAGCTAGTTTTACTTGTAAGTGGGGTTGGAAATGCTTTTCAGGCTCAGTACTGGGCTCAAAACATGCAGCCCTGAGGTCTCTCATGATAGCAGGTGATTAAATAGAAATTTGCTGCTCAGCTGACCCGGCAGGTGCAAACGTATGCTAAAAATGTACACAGAATGAGCTTTTCAGTGAATAGCAGCCAGGCACATTTTAGCTAGTTTTACTTGTAAGTGGGGTTGGAAATGCTTTTCAGGCTCAGTACTGGGCTCAAAACATGCAGCCCTGAGGTCTCCCATGACAGCAGGTGGTTAAATAGAAATTCGCTGCTCAGCTGACCCGGTAGGAGCAAACGTATGCCAAAAATGTACACAGAATGAGCTTTTCAGTGAATAGCAGCCAGGCACATTTTAGCTAGTTTTACTTGTAAGTGGGGTTGGAAATGCTTTTCAGGCTCAGTACTGGGCTCAAAACATGCAGCCCTGAAGTCTCCCATGACAGCAGGTGGTTAAATAGAAATTCGCCGCTCAGCTGACCCGGCAGGTGCAAACGTATGCTAAAAATTTACTCAGAATGAGCTTTTCAGTGAAGAGAAGCCAGGCACATTTTAGCTAGTTTTACTTGTAAGTGGGGTTGGAAATGCTTTTCAGGCTCAGTACTGGGCTCAAAACATGCAGCCCTGAGGTCTCTCATGACAGCAGGTGGTTAAATAGAAATTCGCTGCTCAGCTGACCCAGCAGGTGCAAACGTATGCTAAAAATGTACTCAGAATGAGCTTTTCAGTGAAGAGAAGCCAGGCACATTTTAGCTAGTTTTACTTGTAAGTGGGGTTGGAAATGCTTTTCAGGCTCAGTACTGGGCTCAAAACATGCAGCCCTGAGGTCTCCCATGACAGCAGGTGGTTAAATAGAAATTCGCTGCTCAGCTGACCCGGTAGGAGCAAACGTATGCCAAAAATGTACACAGAATGAGCTTTTCAGTGAATAGCAGCCAGGCACATTTTAGCCAGTTTTACTTGTAAGTGGGGTTGGAAACGCTTTTCAGGATCAGTACTGGGCTCAAAACATGCAGCCCTGATGTCTCTTTTGATAGCAGGTGGTTAAATAGAAATTCGCTGCTCAGCTGACCCGGCAGGTGCAAACGTATGCTAAAAATGTACTCAGAATGAGCTTTTCAGTGAAGAGAAGCCAGGCACATTTTAGCTAGTTTTACTTGTAAGTGGGGTTGGAAATGCTTTTCAGGCTCAGTACTGGGCTCAAAACATGCAGCCCTGATGTCTCTCATGATAGCAGGTGGTTAAATAGAAATTCGCTGCTGAGCTGACCCGGCAGTTGCAAACGTATGCTAAAAATGTACTCAGAATGAGCTTTTCAGGGAAAAGAAGCCAGGCACATTTGAGCTAGTTTTACTTGTAAGTGGGGTTGGAAATGCTTTTCAGGCTCAGTACTGGGCTCAAAACATGCAGCCCTGAGGTCTCTCATGATAGCAGGTGGTTAAATAGAAATTCGCTGCTCAGCTGACCCGGCAGGTGCAAACGTATGCTAAAAATGTACACAGAATGAGCTTTTCAGTGAAGAGAAGCCAGGCACATTTTAGCTAGTTTTACTTGTAAGTGGGGTTGGAAATGCTTTTCAGGCTCAGTACTGGGCTCAAAACATGCAGCCCTGAGGTCTCCCATGACAGCAGGTGGTTAAATTGAAATTCGCTGCTCAGCTGACCCGGTAGGAGCAAACGTATGCCAAAAATGTACACAGAATGAGCTTTTCAGTGAATAGAAGCCAGGCACATTTTAGCTAGTTTTACTTGTAAGTGGGGTTGGAAATGCTTTTCAGGCTCAGTACTGGGCTCAAAACATGCAGCCCTGAGGTCTCCCATGACAGCAGGTGGTTAAATAGAAATTCGCTGCACAGCTGACCCGGCAGGTGCAAACGTATGCTAAAAATGTACTCAGAATGAGCTTTTCAGTGAAGAGAAGCCAGGCACATTTTAGCTAGTTTTACTTGTAAGTGGGGTTGGAAATGCTTTTCAGGCTCAGTACTGGGCTCAAAACATGCAGCCCTGAGGTCTCTCATGACAGCAGGTGGTTAAATAGAAATTCGCTGCTCAGCTGACCCGGCGGGTGCAAACGTATGCTAAAAATGTACTCAGAATGAGCTTTTCAGTGAAGAGAAGCCAGGCACATTTGAGCTAGTTTTACTTGTAAGTGGGGTTGGAAATGCTTTTCAGGCTCAGTACTGGGCTCAAAACATGCAGCCCTGAGGTCTCCCATGACAGCAGGTGGTTAAATAGAAATTCGCTGCTCAGCTGACCCGGTAGGAGCAAACGTATGCCAAAAATGTACACAGAATGAGCTTTTCAGTGAATAGCAGCCAGGCACATTTTAGCTAGTTTTACTTGTAAGTGGGGTTGGAAACGCTTTTCAGGATCAGTACTGGGCTCAAAACATGCAGCCCTGAGGTCTCTCATAACAGCAGGTGGTTAAATAGAAATTCGCTGCTCAGCTGACCCGGCAGGTGGAAACGTATGCTAAAAATGTACTCAGAATGAGCTTTTCAGTGAAGAGAAGCCAGGCACATTTTAGCTAGTTTTACTTGTAAGTGGGGTTGGAAATGCTTTTCAGGATCAGTACTGGGCTCAAAACATGCAGCCCTGAGGTCTCCCATGACAGCAGGTGGTTAAATAGAAATTCGCTGCTTAGCTGACCCGGTAGGAGCAAACGTATGCCAAAAATGTACACAGAATGAGCTTTTCAGTGAATAGCAGCCAGGCACATTTTAGCTAGTTTTACTTGTAAGTGGGGTTGGAAACGCTTTTCAGGATCAGTACTGGGCTCAAAACATGCAGCCCTGAGTCCTCCCATGCCAGCAGGTGGTTAAATAGAAATTCGCTGCTCAGCTGACCCGGCAGGTGCAAACGTATGCCAAAAATGTACTCAGAATGAGCTTTTCAGTGAAGAGAAGCCAGGCACATTTGAGCTAGTTTTACTTGTAAGTGGGGTTGGAAACGCTTTTCAGGCTCAGTACTGGGCTCAAAACATGCAGCCCTGAGGTCTCTCATGATAGCAGGTGGGTAAATAGAAATTCGCTGCTCAGCTGACCCGGCAGGTGCAAACGTATGCTAAAAATGTACTCAGAATGAGCTTTTCAGTGAAGAGAAGCCAGGCACATTTTAGCTAGTTTTACTTGTAAGTGGGGTTGGAAATGCTTTTCAGGCTCAGTACTGGGCTCAAAACATGCAGCCCTGAGGTCTCCCATGACAGCAGGTGGTTAAATAGAAATTCGCTGCTCAGCTGACCCGGCAGGAGCAAACGTATGCCAAAAATGTACACAGAATGAGCTTTTCAGTGAATAACAGCCAGGCACATTTTAGCTAGTTTTACTTGTAAGTGGGGTTGGAAATGCTTTTCAGGCTCAGTACTGGGCTCAAAACATGCAGCCCTGAGGTCTCCCATGACAGCAGGTGGTTAAATAGAAATTCGCTGCTCAGCTGACCCGGTAGGAGCAAACGTATGCCAAAAATGTACACAGAATGAGCTTTTCAGTGAATAGCAGCCAGGCACATTTTAGCTAGTTTTACTTGTAAGTGGGGTTGGAAATGCTTTTCAGGCTCAGTACTGGGCTCAAAACATGCAGCCCTGAGGTCTCCCATGACAGCAGGTGGTTAAATAGAAATTCGCTGCTCAGCTGACCCGGTAGGAGCAAACGTATGCCAAAAATGTACACAGAATGAGCTTTTCAGTGAATAGCAGCCAGGCACATTTTAGCTAGTTTTACTTGTAAGTGGGGTTGGAAACGCTTTTCAGGATCAGTACTGGGCTCAAAACATGCAGCCCTGAGGTCTCCCATGATAGCAGGTGGTTAAATAGAAATTCGCTGCTCAGCTGACCCGGCAGGTGCAAACGTATGCTAAAAATGTACTCAGAATGAGCTTTTCAGTGAAGAGAAGCCAGGCACATTTTAGCTAGTTTTACTTGTAAGTGGGGTTGGAAATGCTTTTCAGGCTCAGTACTGGGCTCAAAACATGCAGCCCTGAGGTCTCTCATGATAGCAGGTGGTTAAATAGAAATTCGCTGCTCAGCTGACCCGGCAGGTGCAAACGTATGCTAAAAATGTACACAGAATGAGCTTTTCAGTGAATAGCAGCCAGGCACATTTTAGCTAGTTTTACTTGTAAGTGGGGTTGGAAATGCTTTTCAGGCTCAGTACTGGGCTCAAAACATGCAGCCCTGAGGTCTCCCATGACAGCAGGTGGTTAAATAGAAATTCGCTGCTCAGCTGACCCGGTAGGAGCAAACGTATGCCAAAAATGTACACAGAATGAGCTTTTCAGTGAATAGCAACCAGGCACATTTTAGCTAGTTTTACTTGTAAGTGGGGTTGGAAATGCTTTTCAGGCTCAGTACTGGGCTCAAAACATGCAGCCCTGAGGTCTCCGATGACAGCAGGTGGTTAAATAGAAATTCGCTGCTCAGCTGACCCGGTAGGAGCAAACGTATGCCAAAACTGTACACAGAATGAGCTTTTCAGTGAATAGCAGCCAGTCACATTTTAGCTAGTTTTACTTGTAAGTGGGGTTGGAAACGCTTTTCAGGCTCAGTACTGGGCTCAAAACATGCAGCCCTGATGTCTCCCATGATAGCAGGTGGTTAAATAGAAATTCGCTGCTCAGCTGACCCGGCAGGTGCAAACGTATGCTAAAAATGTACTCAGAATGAGCTTTTCAGTGAAGAGAAGCCAGGCACATTTTAGCTAGTTTTACTTGTAAGTGGGGTTGGAAATGCTTTTCAGGCTCAGTACTGGGCTCAAAACATGCAGCCCTGAGGTCTCTCATGATAGCAGGTGATTAAATAGAAATTTGCTGCTCAGCTGACCCGGCAGGTGCAAACGTATGCTAAAAATGTACACAGAATGAGCTTTTCAGTGAATAGCAGCCAGGCACATTTTAGCTAGTTTTACTTGTAAGTGGGGTTGGAAATGCTCTTCAGGCTCAGTACTGGGCTCAAAACATGCAGCCCTGAGGTCTCCCATGACAGCAGGTGGTTAAATAGAAATTCGCTGCTCAGCTGACCCGGTAGGAGCAAACGTATGCCAAAAATGTACACAGAATGAGCTTTTCAGTGAATAGCAGCCAGGCACATTTTAGCTAGTTTTACTTGTAAGTGGGGTTGGAAATGCTTTTCAGGCTCAGTACTGGGCTCAAAACATGCAGCCCTGAGGTCTCCCATGACAGCAGGTGGTTAAATAGAAATTCGCCGCTCAGCTGACCCGGCAGGTGCAAACGTATGCTAAAAATTTACTCAGAATGAGCTTTTCAGTGAAGAGAAGCCAGGCACATTTTAGCTAGTTTTACTTGTAAGTGGGGTTGGAAATGCTTTTCAGGCTCAGTACTGGGCTCAAAACATGCAGCCCTGAGGTCTCTCATGACAGCAGGTGGTTAAATAGAAATTCGCTGCTCAGCTGACCCAGCAGGTGCAAACGTATGCTAAAAATGTACTCAGAATGAGCTTTTCAGTGAAGAGAAGCCAGGCACATTTTAGCTAGTTTTACTTGTAAGTGGGGTTGGAAATGCTTTTCAGGCTCAGTACTGGGCTCAAAACATGCAGCCCTGAGGTCTCCCATGACAGCAGGTGGTTAAATAGAAATTCGCTGCTCAGCTGACCCGGTAGGAGCAAACGTATGCCAAAAATGTACACAGAATGAGCTTTTCAGTGAATAGCAGCCAGGCACATTTTAGCCAGTTTTACTTGTAAGTGGGGTTGGAAACGCTTTTCAGGATCAGTACTGGGCTCAAAACATGCAGCCCTGATGTCTCTTTTGATAGCAGGTGGTTAAATAGAAATTCGCTGCTCAGCTGACCCGGCAGGTGCAAACGTATGCTAAAAATGTACTCAGAATGAGCTTTTCAGTGAAGAGAAGCCAGGCACATTTTAGCTAGTTTTACTTGTAAGTGGGGTTGGAAATGCTTTTCAGGCTCAGTACTGGGCTCAAAACATGCAGCCCTGATGTCTCTCATGATAGCAGGTGGTTAAATAGAAATTCGCTGCTGAGCTGACCCGGCAGTTGCAAACGTATGCTAAAAATGTACTCAGAATGAGCTTTTCAGGGAAAAGAAGCCAGGCACATTTGAGCTAGTTTTACTTGTAAGTGGGGTTGGAAATGCTTTTCAGGCTCAGTACTGGGCTCAAAACATGCAGCCCTGAGGTCTCTCATGATAGCAGGTGGTTAAATAGAAATTCGCTGCTCAGCTGACCCGGCAGGTGCAAACGTATGCTAAAAATGTACACAGAATGAGCTTTTCAGTGAAGAGAAGCCAGGCACATTTTAGCTAGTTTTACTTGTAAGTGGGGTTGGAAATGCTTTTCAGGCTCAGTACTGGGCTCAAAACATGCAGCCCTGAGGTCTCCCATGACAGCAGGTGGTTAAATTGAAATTCGCTGCTCAGCTGACCCGGTAGGAGCAAACGTATGCCAAAAATGTACACAGAATGAGCTTTTCAGTGAATAGAAGCCAGGCACATTTTAGCTAGTTTTACTTGTAAGTGGGGTTGGAAATGCTTTTCAGGCTCAGTACTGGGCTCAAAACATGCAGCCCTGAGGTCTCCCATGACAGCAGGTGGTTAAATAGAAATTCGCTGCACAGCTGACCCGGCAGGTGCAAACGTATGCTAAAAATGTACTCAGAATGAGCTTTTCAGTGAAGAGAAGCCAGGCACATTTTAGCTAGTTTTACTTGTAAGTGGGGTTGGAAATGCTTTTCAGGCTCAGTACTGGGCTCAAAACATGCAGCCCTGAGGTCTCTCATGACAGCAGGTGGTTAAATAGAAATTCGCTGCTCAGCTGACCCGGCGGGTGCAAACGTATGCTAAAAATGTACTCAGAATGAGCTTTTCAGTGAAGAGAAGCCAGGCACATTTGAGCTAGTTTTACTTGTAAGTGGGGTTGGAAATGCTTTTCAGGCTCAGTACTGGGCTCAAAACATGCAGCCCTGAGGTCTCCCATGACAGCAGGTGGTTAAATAGAAATTCGCTGCTCAGCTGACCCGGTAGGAGCAAACGTATGCCAAAAATGTACACAGAATGAGCTTTTCAGTGAATAGCAGCCAGGCACATTTTAGCTAGTTTTACTTGTAAGTGGGGTTGGAAACGCTTTTCAGGATCAGTACTGGGCTCAAAACATGCAGCCCTGAGGTCTCTCATAACAGCAGGTGGTTAAATAGAAATTCGCTGCTCAGCTGACCCGGCAGGTGGAAACGTATGCTAAAAATGTACTCAGAATGAGCTTTTCAGTGAAGAGAAGCCAGGCACATTTTAGCTAGTTTTACTTGTAAGTGGGGTTGGAAATGCTTTTCAGGATCAGTACTGGGCTCAAAACATGCAGCCCTGAGGTCTCCCATGACAGCAGGTGGTTAAATAGAAATTCGCTGCTTAGCTGACCCGGTAGGAGCAAACGTATGCCAAAAATGTACACAGAATGAGCTTTTCAGTGAATAGCAGCCAGGCACATTTTAGCTAGTTTTACTTGTAAGTGGGGTTGGAAACGCTTTTCAGGATCAGTACTGGGCTCAAAACATGCAGCCCTGAGTCCTCCCATGATAGCAGGTGGTTAAATAGAAATTCGTTGCTCAGCTGACCCGGCAGGTGCAAACGTATGCTAAAAATGTACTCAGAATGAGCTTTTCAGTGAAGAGAAGCCAGGCACATTTTAGCTAGTTTTACTTGTAAGTGGGGTTGGAAATGCTTTTCAGGCTCAGTACTGGGCTCAAAACATGCAGCCCTGAGGTCTCTCATGATAGCAGGTGGTTAAATAGAAATTCGCTGCTCAGCTGACCCGGCAGGTGCAAACGTATGCTAAAAATGTACACAGAATGAGCTTTTCAGTGAATAGCAGCCAGGCACATTTTAGCTAGTTTTACTTGTAAGTGGGGTTGGAAATGCTTTTCAGGCTCAGTACTGGGCTCAAAACATGCAGCCCTGAGGTCTCCTATGACAGCAGGTGGTTAAATAGAAATTCGCCGCTCAGCTGACCCGGCAGGTGCAAACGTATGCTAAAAATGTACTCAGAATGAGCTTTTCAGTGAAGAGAAGCCAGGCACATTTTAGCTAGTTTTACTTGTAAGTGGGGTTGGAAATGCTTTTCAGGCTCAGTACTGGGCTCAAAACATGCAGCCCTGAGGTCTCTCATGACAGCAGGTGGTTAAATAGAAATTCGCTGCTCATCTGACCCAGCAGGTGCAAACGTATGCTAAAAATGTACTCAGAATGAGCTTTTCAGTGAAGAGAAGCCAGGCACATTTTAGCTAGTTTTACTTGTAAGTGGGGTTGGAAATGCTTTTCAGGCTCAGTACTGGGCTCAAAACATGCAGCCCTGAGGTCTCCCATGACAGCAGGTGGTTAAATAGAAATTCGCTGCTCAGCTGACCCGGTAGGAGCAAACGTATGCCAAAAATGTACACAGAATGAGCTTTTCAGTGAATAGCAGCCAGGCACATTTTAGCCAGTTTTACTTGTAAGTGGGGTTGGAAACGCTTTTCAGGATCAGTACTGGGCTCAAAACATGCAGCCCTGATGTCTCTCATGATAGCAGGTGGTTAAATAGAAATTCGCTGCTCAGCTGACCCGGCAGGTGCAAACGTATGCTAAAATTGTACTCAGAATGAGCTTTTCAGTGAAGAGAAGCCAGGCACATTTTAGCTAGTTTTACTTGTAAGTGGGGTTGGAAATGCTTTTCAGGCTCAGTACTGGGCTCAAAACATGCAGCCCTGATGTCTCTCATGATAGCAGGTGGTTAAATAGAAATTCGCTGCTGAGCTGACCCGGCAGTTGCAAACGTATGCTAAAAATGTACTCAGAATGAGCTTTTCAGGGAAAAGAAGCCAGGCACATTTGAGCTAGTTTTACTTGTAAGTGGGGTTGGAAATGCTTTTCAGGCTCAGTACTGGGCTCAAAACATGCAGCCCTGAGGTCTCTCATGATAGCAGGTGGTTAAATAGAAATTCGCTGCTCAGCTGACCCGGCAGGTGCAAACGTATGCTAAAAATGTACACAGAATGAGCTTTTCAGTGAAGAGAAGCCAGGCACATTTTAGCTAGTTTTACTTGTAAGTGGGGTTGGAAATGCTTTTCAGGCTCAGTACTGGGGTCAAAACATGCAGCCCTGAGGTCTCCCATGACAGCAGGTGGTTAAATTGAAATTCGCTGCTCAGCTGACCCGGGAGGAGCAAACGTATGCCAAAAATGTACACAGAATGAGCTTTTCAGTGAATAGAAGTCAGGCACATTTTAGCTAGTTTTACTTGTAAGTGGGGTTGGAAATGCTTTTCAGGCTCAGTACTGGGCTCAAAACATGCAGCCCTGAGGTCTCCCATGACAGCAGGTGGTTAAATAGAAATTTGCTGCACAGCTGACCCGGCAGGTGCAAACGTATGCTAAAAATGTACTCAGAATGAGCTTTTCAGTGAAGAGAAGCCAGGCACATTTTTGCTAGTTTTACTTGTAAGTGGGGTTGGAAATGCTTTTCAGGCTCAGTACTGGGCTCAAAACATGCAGCCCTGAGGTCTCTCATGACAGCAGGTGGTTAAATAGAAATTCGCTGCTCAGCTGACCCGGCAGGTGCAAACGTATGCTAAAAATGTACTCAGAATGAGCTTTTCAGTGAAGAGAAGCCAGGCACATTTTAGCTAGTTTTACTTGTAAGTGGGGTTGGAAATGCTTTTCAGGCTCAGTACTGGGCTCAAAACATGCAGCCCTGAGGTCTCCCATGACAGCAGGTGGTTAAATAGAAATTTGCTGCTCAGCTGACCCGGTAGGAGCAAACGTATGCCAAAAATGTACACAGAATGAGCTTTTCAGTGAATAGCAGCCAGGCACATTTTAGCTAGTTTTACTTGTAAGTGGGGTTGGAAACGCTTTTCAGGATCAGTACTGGGCTCAAAACATGCAGCCCTGAGGTCTCTCATAACAGCAGGTGGTTAAATAGAAATTCGCTGCTCAGCTGACCCGGCAGGTGCAAACGTATGCTAAAAATGTACTCAGAATGAGCTTTTCAGTGAGTAGCAGCCAGGCACATTTTAGCTAGTTTTACTTGTAAGTGGGGTTGGAAATGCTTTTCAGGCTCAGTACTGGGCTCAAAACATGCAGCCCTGAGGTCTCCCATGACAGCAGGTGGTTAAATTGAAATTCGCTGCTCAGCTGACCCGGTAGGAGCAAACGTATGCCAAAAATGTACACAGAATGAGCTTTTCAGTGAATAGAAGCCAGGCACATTTTAGCTAGTTTTACTTGTAAGTGGGGTTGGAAATGCTTTTCAGGCTCAGTACTGGGCTCAAAACATGCAGCCCTGAGGTCTCCCATGACAGCAGGTGGTTAAATAGAAATTCGCTGCACAGCTGACCCGGCAGGTGCAAACGTATGCTAAAAATGTACTCAGAATGAGCTTTTCAGTGAAGAGAAGCCAGGCACATTTTAGCTAGTTTTACTTGTAAGTGGGGTTGGAAATGCTTTTCAGGCTCAGTACTGGGCTCAAAACATGCAGCCCCGAGGTCTCTCATGACAGCAGGTGGTTAAATAGAAATTCGCTGCTCAGCTGACCCGGCGGGTGCAAACGTATGCTAAAAATGTACTCAGAATGAGCTTTTCAGTGAAGAGAAGCCAGGCACATTTGAGCTAGTTTTACTTGTAAGTGGGGTTGGAAATGCTTTTCAGGCTCAGTACTGGGCTCAAAACATGCAGCCCTGAGGTCTCCCATGACAGCAGGTGGTTAAACAGAAATTCGCTGCACAGCTGACCCGGCAGGTGCAAACGTATGCTAAAAATGTACTCAGAATGAGCTTTTCAGTGAAGAGAAGCCAGGCACATTTTAGCTAGTTTTACTTGTAAGTGGGGTTGGAAACGCTTTTCAGGATCAGTACTGGGCTCAAAACATGCAGCCCTGAGGTCTCTCATAACAGCAGGTGGTTAAATAGAAATTCGCTGCTCAGCTGACCCGGCAGGTGGAAACGTATGCTAAAAATGTACTCAGAATGAGCTTTTCAGTGAAGAGAAGCCAGGCACATTTTAGCTAGTTTTACTTGTAAGTGGGGTTGGAAATGCTTTTCAGGATCAGTACTGGGCTCAAAACATGCAGCCCTGAGGTCTCCCATGACAGCAGGTGGTTAAATAGAAATTCGCTGCTTAGCTGACCCGGTAGGAGCAAACGTATGCCAAAAATGTACACAGAATGAGCTTTTCAGTGAATAGCAGCCAGGCACATTTTAGCTAGTTTTACTTGTAAGTGGGGTTGGAAACGCTTTTCAGGATCAGTACTGGGCTCAAAACATGCAGCCCTGAGTCCTCCCATGATAGCAGGTGGTTAAATAGAAATTCGTTGCTCAGCTGACCCGGCAGGTGCAAACGTATGCTAAAAATGTACTCAGAATGAGCTTTTCAGTGAAGAGAAGCCAGGCACATTTTAGCTAGTTTTACTTGTAAGTGGGGTTGGAAATGCTTTTCAGGCTCAGTACTGGGCTCAAAACATGCAGCCCTGAGGTCTCTCATGATAGCAGGTGGTTAAATAGAAATTCGCTGCTCAGCTGACCCGGCAGGTGCAAACGTATGCTAAAAATGTACACAGAATGAGCTTTTCAGTGAATAGCAGCCAGGCACATTTTAGCTAGTTTTACTTGTAAGTGGGGTTGGAAATGCTTTTCAGGCTCAGTACTGGGCTCAAAACATGCAGCCCTGAGGTCTCCCATGACAGCAGGTGGTTAAATAGAAATTCGCTGCTCAGCTGACCCGGTAGGAGCAAACGTATGCCAAAAATGTACACAGAATGAGCTTTTCAGTGAATAGCAGCCAGGCACATTTTAGCTAGTTTTACTTGTAAGTGGGGTTGGAAATGCTTTTCAGGCTCAGTACTGGGCTCAAAACATGCAGCCCTGAGGTCTCCTATGACAGCAGGTGGTTAAATAGAAATTCGCCGCTCAGCTGACCCGTCAGGTGCAAACGTATGCTAAAAATGTACTCAGAATGAGCTTTTCAGTGAAGAGAAGCCAGGCACATTTTAGCTAGTTTTACTTGTAAGTGGGGTTGGAAATGCTTTTCAGGCTCAGTACTGGGCTCAAAACATGCAGCCCTGAGGTCTCTCATGACAGCAGGTGGTTAAATAGAAATTCGCTGCTCATCTGACCCAGCAGGTGCAAACGTATGCTAAAAATGTACTCAGAATGAGCTTTTCAGTGAAGAGAAGCCAGGCACATTTTAGCTAGTTTTACTTGTAAGTGGGGTTGGAAATGCTTTTCAGGCTCAGTACTGGGCTCAAAACATGCAGCCCTGAGGTCTCCCATGACAGCAGGTGGTTAAATAGAAATTCGCTGCTCAGCTGACCCGGTAGGAGCAAACGTATGCCAAAAATGTACACAGAATGAGCTTTTCAGTGAATAGCAGCCAGGCACATTTTAGCCAGTTTTACTTGTAAGTGGGGTTGGAAACGCTTTTCAGGCTCAGTACTGGGCTCAAAACATGCAGCCCTGATGTCTCTCATGATAGCAGGTGGTTAAATAGAAATTCGCTGCTGAGCTGACCCGGCAGTTGCAAACGTATGCTAAAAATGTACTCAGAATGAGCTTTTCAGGGAAAAGAAGCCAGGCACATTTGAGCTAGTTTTACTTGTAAGTGGGGTTGGAAATGCTTTTCAGGCTCAGTACTGGGCTCAAAACATGCAGCCCTGAGGTCTCTCATGATAGCAGGTGGTTAAATAGAAATTCGCTGCTCAGCTGACCCGGCAGGTGCAAACGTATGCTAAAAATGTACACAGAATGAGCTTTTCAGTGAAGAGAAGCCAGGCACATTTTAGCTAGTTTTACTTGTAAGTGGGGTTGGAAATGCTTTTCAGGCTCAGTACTGGGCTCAAAACATGCAGCCCTGAGGTCTCCCATGACAGCAGGTGGTTAAATTGAAATTCGCTGCTCAGCTGACCCGGTAGGAGCAAACGTATGCCAAAAATGTACACAGAATGAGCTTTTCAGTGAATAGAAGTCAGGCACATTTTAGCTAGTTTTACTTGTAAGTGGGGTTGGAAATGCTTTTCAGGCTCAGTACTGGGCTCAAAACATGCAGCCCTGAGGTCTCCCATGACAGCAGGTGGTTAAATAGAAATTTGCTGCACAGCTGACCCGGCAGGTGCAAACGTATGCTAAAAATGTACTCAGAATGAGCTTTTCAGTGAAGAGAAGCCAGGCACATTTTAGCTAGTTTTACTTGTAAGTGGGGTTGGAAATGCTTTTCAGGCTCAGTACTGGGCTCAAAACATGCAGCCCTGAGGTCTCTCATGACAGCAGGTGGTTAAATAGAAATTCGCTGCTCAGCTGACCCGGCAGGTGCAAACGTATGCTAAAAATGTACTCAGAATGAGCTTTTCAGTGAAGAGAAGCCAGGCACATTTTAGCTAGTTTTACTTGTAAGTGGGGTTGGAAATGCTTTTCAGGCTCAGTACTGGGCTCAAAACATGCAGCCCTGAGGTCTCCCATGACAGCAGGTGGTTAAATAGAAATTCGCTGCTCAGCTGACCCGGTAGGAGCAAACGTATGCCAAAAATGTACACAGAATGAGCTTTTCAGTGAATAGCAGCCAGGCACATTTTAGCTAGTTTTACTTGTAAGTGGGGTTGGAAACGCTTTTCAGGATCAGTACTGGGCTCAAAACATGCAGCCCTGAGGTCTCTCATAACAGCAGGTGGTTAAATAGAAATTCGCTGCTCAGCTGACCCGGCAGGTGCAAACGTATGCTAAAAATGTACTCAGAATGAGCTTTTCAGTGAAGAGAAGCCAGGCACATTTTAGCTAGTTTTACTTGTAAGTGGGGTTGGAAATGCTTTTCAGGATCAGTACTGGGCTCAAAACATGCAGCCCTGAGGTCTCCCATGACAGCAGGTGGTTAAATAGAAATTCGCTGCTTAGCTGACCCGGTAGGAGCAAACGTATGCCAAAAATGTACACAGAATGAGCTTTTCAGTGAATAGCAGCCAGGCACATTTTAGCTAGTTTTACTTGTAAGTGGGGTTGGAAACGCTTTTCAGGATCAGTACTGGGCTCAAAACATGCAGCCCTGAGTCCTCCCATGATAGCAGGTGGTTAAATAGAAATTCGTTGCTCAGCTGACCCGGCAGGTGCAAACGTATGCTAAAAATGTACTCAGAATGAGCTTTTCAGTGAAGAGAAGCCAGGCACATTTTAGCTAGTTTTACTTGTAAGTGGGGTTGGAAATGCTTTTCAGGCTCAGTACTGGGCTCAAAACATGCAGCCCTGAGGTCTCTCATGATAGCAGGTGGTTAAATAGAAATTCGCTGCTCAGCTGACCCGGCAGGTGCAAACGTATGCTAAAAATGTACACAGAATGAGCTTTTCAGTGAATAGCAGCCAGGCACATTTTAGCTAGTTTTACTTGTAAGTGGGGTTGGAAATGCTTTTCAGGCTCAGTACTGGGCTCAAAACATTCAGCCCTGAGGTCTCCCATGACAGCAGGTGGTTAAATAGAAATTCGCTGCTCAGCTGACCCGGTAGGAGCAAACGTATGCCAAAAATGTACACAGAATGAGCTTTTCAGTGAATAGCAGCCAGGCACATTTTAGCTAGTTTTACTTGTAAGTGGGGTTGGAAATGCTTTTCAGGCTCAGTACTGGGCTCAAAACATGCAGCCCTGAGGTCTCCCATGACAGCAGGTGGTTAAATAGAAATTCGCTGCTCAGCTGACCCGGCAGGTGCAAACGTATTCTAAAAATGTACTCAGAATGAGCTTTTCAGTGAAGAGAAGCCAGGCACATTTTAGCTAGTTTTACTTGTAAGTGGGGTTGGAAATGCTTTTCAGGCTCAGTACTGGGCTCAAAACATGCAGCCCTGAGGTCTCTCATGACAGCAGGTGGTTAAATAGAAATTCGCTGCTCAGCTGACCCGGCAGGTGCAAACGTATGCTAAAAATGTACTCAGAATGAGCTTTTCAGTGAAGAGAAGCCAGGCACATTTTAGCTAGTTTTACTTGTAAGTGGGGTTGGAAATGCTTTTCAGGCTCAGTACTGGGCTCAAAACATGCAGCCCTGAGGTCTCCCATGACAGCAGGTGGTTAAATAGAAATTTGCTGCTCAGCTGACCCGGCAGGTGCAAACGTATGCTAAAAATGTACTCAGAATGAGCTTTTCAGTGAATAGCAGCCAGGCACATTTTAGCTAGTTTTACTTGTAAGTGGGGTTGGAAATGCTTTTCAGGCTCAGTACTGGGCTCAAAACATGCAGCCCTGAGGTCTCCCATGACAGCAGGTGGTTAAATAGAAATTTGCTGCTCAGCTGACCCGGTAGGAGCAAACGTATGCCAAAAATGTACATAGAATGAGCTTTTCAGTGAATAGCAGCCAGGCACATTTTAGCTAGTTTTACTTGTAAGTGGGGTTGGAAATGCTTTTCAGGCTCAGTACTGGGCTCAAAACATGCAGCCCTGAGGTCTCCCATGACAGCAGGTGGTTAAATAGAAATTCGCTGCTCAGCTGACCCGGTAGGAGCAAACGTATGCCAAAAATGTACACAGAATGAGCTTTTCAGTGAATAGCAGCCAGGCACATTTTAGCTAGTTTTACTTGTAAGTGGGGTTGGAAATGCTTTTCAGGCTCAGTACTGGGCTCAAAACATGCAGCCCTGAGGTCTCCCATGACAGCAGGTGGTTAAATAGAAATTCGCTGCTCAGCTGACCCGGTAGGAGCAAACGTATGCCAAAAATGTACACAGAATGAGCTTTTCAGTGAGTAGCAGCCAGGCACATTTTAGCTAGTTTTACTTGTAAGTGGGGTTGGAAACGCTTTTCAGGATCAGTACTGGGCTCAAAACATGCAGCCCTGAGGTCTCCCATGACAGCAGGTGGTTAAATAGAAATTCGCTGCTCAGCTGACCCGGCAGGTGCAAACGTATGCCAAAAATGTACTCAGAATGAGCTTTTCAGTGAGGAGAAGCCAGGCACATTTGAGCTAGTTTTACTTGTAAGTGGGGTTGGAAACGCTTTTCAGGCTCAGTACTGGGCTCAAAACATGCAGCCCTGAGGTCTCTCATGATAGCAGGTGGTTAAATAGAAATTCGCTGCTCAGCTGACCCGGCAGGTGCAAACGTATGCTAAAAATGTACTCAGAATGAGCTTTTCAGTGAAGAGAAGCCAGGCACATTTTAGCTAGTTTTACTTGTAAGTGGGGTTGGAAATGCTTTTCAGGCTCAGTACTGGGCTCAAAACATGCAGCCCTGAGGTCTCCCATGACAGCAGGTGGTTAAATAGAAATTCGCTGCTCAGCTGACCCGGCAGGAGCAAACGTATGCCAAAAATGTACACAGAATGAGCTTTTCAGTGAATAACAGCCAGGCACATTTTAGCTAGTTTTACTTGTAAGTGGGGTTGGAAATGCTTTTCAGGCTCAGTACTGGGCTCAAAACATGCAGCCCTGAGGTCTCCCATGACAGCAGGTGGTTAAATAGAAATTCGCTGCTCAGCTGACCCGGTAGGAGCAAACGTATGCCAAAAATGTACACAGAATGAGCTTTTCAGTGAATAGCAGCCAGGCACATTTTAGCTAGTTTTACTTGTAAGTGGGGTTGTAAATGCTTTTCAGGCTCAGTACTGGGCTCAAAACATGCAGCCCTGAGGTCTCCCATGACAGCAGGTGGTTAAATAGAAATTCGCTGCTCAGCTGACCCGGTAGGAGCAAACGTATGCCAAAAATGTACACAGAATGAGCTTTTCAGTGAATAGCAGCCAGGCACATTTTAGCTAGTTTTACTTGTAAGTGGGGTTGGAAACGCTTTTCAGGATCAGTACTGGGCTCAAAACATGCAGCCCTGAGGTCTCCCATGATAGCAGGTGGTTAAATAGAAATTCGCTGCTCAGCTGACCCGGCAGGTGCAAACGTATGCTAAAAATGTACTCAGAATGAGCTTTTCAGTGAAGAGAAGCCAGGCACATTTTAGCTAGTTTTACTTGTAAGTGGGGTTGGAAATGCTTTTCAGGCTCAGTACTGGGCTCAAAACATGCAGCCCTGAGTTCTCTCATGATAGCAGGTGGTTAAATAGAAATTCGCTGCTCAGCTGACCCGGCAGGTGCAAACGTATGCTAAAAATGTACACAGAATGAGCTTTTCAGTGAATAGCAGCCAGGCACATTTTAGCTAGTTTTACTTGTAAGTGGGGTTGGAAATGCTTTTCAGGCTCAGTACTGGGCTCAAAACATGCAGCCCTGAGGTCTCCCATGACAGCAGGTGGTTAAATAGAAATTCGCTGCTCAGCTGACCCGGCAGGTGCAAACGTATGCTAAAAATGTACTCAGAATGAGCTTTTCAGTGAAGAGAAGCCAGGCACATTTTAGCTAGTTTTACTTGTAAGTGGGGTTGGAAATGCTTTTCAGGCTCAGTACTGGGCTCAAAACATGCAGCCCTGAGGTCTCCCATGACAGCAGGTGGTTAAATAGAAATTCGCTGCTCAGCTGACCCGGCAGGAGCAAACGTATGCCAAAAATGTACACAGAATGAGCTTTTCAGTGAATAACAGCCAGGCACATTTTAGCTAGTTTTACTTGTAAGTGGGGTTGGAAATGCTTTTCAGGCTCAGTACTGGGCTCAAAACATGCAGCCCTGAGGTCTCCCATGACAGCAGGTGGTTAAATAGAAATTCGCTGCTCAGCTGACCCGGTAGGAGCAAACGTATGCCAAAAATGTACACAGAATGAGCTTTTCAGTGAATAGCAGCCAGGCACATTTTAGCTAGTTTTACTTGTAAGTGGGGTTGGAAATGCTTTTCAGGCTCAGTACTGGGCTCAAAACATGCAGCCCTGAGGTCTCCCATGACAGCAGGTGGTTAAATAGAAATTCGCTGCTCAGCTGACCCGGTAGGAGCAAACGTATGCCAAAAATGTACACAGAATGAGCTTTTCAGTGAATAGCAGCCAGGCACATTTTAGCTAGTTTTACTTGTAAGTGGGGTTGGAAACGCTTTTCAGGATCAGTACTGGGCTCAAAACATGCAGCCCTGAGGTCTCCCATGATAGCAGGTGGTTAAATAGAAATTCGCTGCTCAGCTGACCCGGCAGGTGCAAACGTATGCTAAAAATGTACTCAGAATGAGCTTTTCAGTGAAGAGAAGCCAGGCACATTTTAGCTAGTTTTACTTGTAAGTGGGGTTGGAAATGCTTTTCAGGCTCAGTACTGGGCTCAAAACATGCAGCCCTGAGGTCTCTCATGATAGCAGGTGGTTAAATAGAAATTCGCTGCTCAGCTGACCCGGCAGGTGCAAACGTATGCTAAAAATGTACACAGAATGAGCTTTTCAGTGAATAGCAGCCAGGCACATTTTAGCTAGTTTTACTTGTAAGTGGGGTTGGAAATGCTTTTCAGGCTCAGTACTGGGCTCAAAACATGCAGCCCTGAGGTCTCCCATGACAGCAGGTGGTTAAATAGAAATTCGCTGCTCAGCTGACCCGGTAGGAGCAAACGTATGCCAAAACTGAACACAGAATGAGCTTTTCAGTGAATAGCAGCCAGGCACATTTTAGCTAGTTTTACTTGTAAGTGGGGTTGGAAACGCTTTTCAGGATCAGTACTGGGCTCAAAACATGCAGCCATGAGGTCTCCCATGACAGCAGGTGGTTAAATAGAAATTCGCTGCTCAGCTGACCCGGCAGGTGCAAACGTATGCTAAAAATGTACTCAGAATGAGCTTTTCAGTGAAGAGAAGCCAGGCACATTTTAGCTAGTTTTACTTGTAAGTGGGGTTGGAAACGCTTTTCAGGCTCAGTACTGGGCTCAAAACATGCAGCCCTGAGGTCTCTCATGATAGCAGGTGGTTAAATAGAAATTCGCTGCTCAGCTGACCTGGCAGGTGCAAACGTATGCTAAAAATGTACACAGAATGAGCTTTTCAGTGAATAGCAGCCAGGCACATTTTAGCTAGTTTTACTTGTAAGTGGGGTTGGAAATGCTTTTCAGGCTCAGTACTGGGCTCAAAACATGCAGCCCTGAGGTCTCTCATGATAGCAGGTGGTTAAATAGAAATTCGCTGCTCAGCTGACCCGGCAGGTGCAAACGTATGCTAAAAATGTACACAGAATGAGCTTTTCAGTGAATAGCAGCCAGGCACATTTTAGCTAGTTTTACTTGTAAGTGGGGTTGGAAATGCTTTTCAGGCTCAGTACTGGGCTCAAAACATGCAGCCCTGAGGTCTCCCATGACAGCAGGTGGTTAAATAGAAATTCGCTGCTCAGCTGACCCGGCAGGTGCAAACGTATGCTAAAAATGTACTCAGAATGAGCTTTTCAGTGAAGAGAAGCCAGGCACATTTTAGCTAGTTTTACTTGTAAGTGGGGTTGGAAATGCTTTTCAGGCTCAGTACTGGGCTCAAAACATGCAGCCCTGAGGTCTCCCATGACAGCAGGTGGTTAAATAGAAATTCGCTGCTCAGCTGACCCGGCAGGAGCAAACGTATGCCAAAAATGTACACAGAATGAGCTTTTCAGTGAATAACAGCCAGGCACATTTTAGCTAGTTTTACTTGTAAGTGGGGTTGGAAATGCTTTTCAGGCTCAGTACTGGGCTCAAAACATGCAGCCCTGAGGTCTCCCATGACAGCAGGTGGTTAAATAGAAATTCGCTGCTCAGCTGACCCGGTAGGAGCAAACGTATGCCAAAAATGTACACAGAATGAGCTTTTCAGTGAATAGCAGCCAGGCACATTTTAGCTAGTTTTACTTGTAAGTGGGGTTGGAAATGCTTTTCAGGCTCAGTACTGGGCTCAAAACATGCAGCCCTGAGGTCTCCCATGACAGCAGGTGGTTAAATAGAAATTCGCTGCTCAGCTGACCCGGTAGGAGCAAACGTATGCCAAAAATGTACACAGAATGAGCTTTTCAGTGAATAGCAGCCAGGCACATTTTAGCTAGTTTTACTTGTAAGTGGGGTTGGAAACGCTTTTCAGGATCAGTACTGGGCTCAAAACATGCAGCCCTGAGGTCTCCCATGATAGCAGGTGGTTAAATAGAAATTCGCTGCTCAGCTGACCCGGCAGGTGCAAACGTATGCTAAAAATGTACTCAGAATGAGCTTTTCAGTGAAGAGAAGCCAGGCACATTTTAGCTAGTTTTACTTGTAAGTGGGGTTGGAAATGCTTTTCAGGCTCAGTACTGGGCTCAAAACATGCAGCCCTGAGGTCTCTCATGATAGCAGGTGGTTAAATAGAAATTCGCTGCTCAGCTGACCCGGCAGGTGCAAACGTATGCTAAAAATGTACACAGAATGAGCTTTTCAGTGAATAGCAGCCAGGCACATTTTAGCTAGTTTTACTTGTAAGTGGGGTTGGAAATGCTTTTCAGGCTCAGTACTGGGCTCAAAACATGCAGCCCTGAGGTCTCCCATGACAGCAGGTGGTTAAATAGAAATTCGCTGCTCAGCTGACCCGGTAGGAGCAAACGTATGCCAAAACTGTACACAGAATGAGCTTTTCAGTGAATAGCAGCCAGGCACATTTTAGCTAGTTTTACTTGTAAGTGGGGTTGGAAACGCTTTTCAGGATCAGTACTGGGCTCAAAACATGCAGCCATGAGGTCTCCCATGACAGCAGGTGGTTAAATAGAAATTCGCTGCTCAGCTGACCCGGCAGGTGCAAACGTATGCTAAAAATGTACTCAGAATGAGCTTTTCAGTGAAGAGAAGCCAGGCACATTTTAGCTAGTTTTACTTGTAAGTGGGGTTGGAAACGCTTTTCAGGCTCAGTACTGGGCTCAAAACATGCAGCCCTGAGGTCTCTCATGATAGCAGGTGGTTAAATAGAAATTCGCTGCTCAGCTGACCTGGCAGGTGCAAACGTATGCTAAAAATGTACACAGAATGAGCTTTTCAGTGAATAGCAGCCAGGCACATTTTAGCTAGTTTTACTTGTAAGTGGGGTTGGAAATGCTTTTCAGGCTCAGTACTGGGCTCAAAACATGCAGCCCTGAGGTCTCCGATGACAGCAGGTGGTTAAATAGAAATTCGCTGCTCAGCTGACCCGGTAGGAGCAAACGTATGCCAAAACTGTACACAGAATGAGCTTTTCAGTGAATAGCAGCCAGGCACATTTTAGCTAGTTTTACTTGTAAGTGGGGTTGGAAACGCTTTTCAGGATCAGTACTGGGCTCAAAACATGCAGCCATGAGGTCTCCCATGACAGCAGGTGGTTAAATAGAAATTCGCTGCTCAGCTGACCCGGCAGGTGCAAACGTATGCTAAAAATGTACTCAGAATGAGCTTTTCAGTGAAGAGAAGCCAGGCACATTTTAGCTAGTTTTACTTGTAAGTGGGGTTGGAAACGCTTTTCAGGCTCAGTACTGGGCTCAAAACATGCAGCCCTGAGGTCTCTCATGATAGCAGGTGGTTAAATAGAAATTCGCTGCTCAGCTGACCTGGCAGGTGCAAACGTATGCTAAAAATGTACACAGAATGAGCTTTTCAGTGAATAGCAGCCAGGCACATTTTAGCTAGTTTTACTTGTAAGTGGGGTTGGAAATGCTTTTCAGGCTCAGTACTGGGCTCAAAACATGCAGCTCTGAGGTCTCCCATGACAGCAGGTGGTTAAATAGAAATTCGCTGCTCAGCTGACCCGGCAGGTGCAAACGTATGCTAAAAATGTACACAGAATGAGCTTTTCAGTGAATAGCAGCCAGGCACATTTTAGCTAGTTTTACTTGTAAGTAGGGTTGGAAACGCTTTTCAGGATCAGTACTGGGCTCAAAACATGCAGCCCTGATGTCTCCCATGATAGCAGGTGGTTAAATAGAAATTCGCTGCTCAGCTGACCCGGCAGGTGCAAACGTATGCTAAAAATGTACTCAGAATGAGCTTTTCAGTGAAGAGAAGCCAGGCACATTTTAGCTAGTTTTACTTGTAAGAGGGGTTGGAAATGCTTTTCAGGCTCAGTACTGGGCTCAAAACATGCAGCCCTGAGGTCTCTCATGATAGCAGGTGGTTAAATAGAAATTTGCTGCTCAGCTGACCCGGCAGGTGCAAACGTATGCTAAAAATGTACACAGAATGAGCTTTTCAGTGAATAGCAGCCAGGCACATTTTAGCTAGTTTTACTTGTAAGTGGGGTTGGAAATGCTTTTCAGGCTCAGTACTGGGCTCAAAACATGCAGCCCTGAGGTCTCCCATGACAGCAGGTGGTTAAATAGAAATTCGCTGCTCAGCTGACCCGGTAGGAGCAAACGTATGCCAAAAATGTACACAGAATGAGCTTTTCAGTGAATAGCAGCCAGGCACATTTTAGCTAGTTTTACTTGTAAGTGGGGTTGGAAATGCTTTTCAGGCTCAGTACTGGGCTCAAAACATGCAGCCCTGAGGTCTCCCATGACAGCAGGTGGTTAAATAGAAATTCGCCGCTCAGCTGACCCGGCAGGTGCAAACGTATGCTAAAAATGTACTCAGAATGAGCTTTTCAGTGAAGAGAAGCCAGGCACATTTTAGCTAGTTTTACTTGTAAGTGGGGTTGGAAATGCTTTTCAGGCTCAGTACTGGGCTCAAAACATGCAGCCCTGAGGTCTCTCATGACAGCAGGTGGTTAAATAGAAATTCGCTGCTCAGCTGACCCAGCAGGTGCAAACGTATGCTAAAAATGTACTCAGAATGAGCTTTTCAGTGAAGAGAAGCCAGGCACATTTTAGCTAGTTTTACTTGTAAGTGGGGTTGGAAATGCTTTTCAGGCTCAGTACTGGGCTCAAAACATGCAGCCCTGAGGTCTCCCATGACAGCAGGTGGTTAAATAGAAATTCGCTGCTCAGCTGACCCGGTAGGAGCAAACGTATGCCAAAAATGTACACAGAATGAGCTTTTCAGTGAATAGCAGCCAGGCACATTTTAGCCAGTTTTACTTGTAAGTGGGGTTGGAAACGCTTTTCAGGATCAGTACTGGGCTCAAAACATGCAGCCCTGATGTCTCTCATGATAGCAGGTGGTTAAATAGAAATTCGCTGCTCAGCTGACCCGGCAGGTGCAAACGTATGCTAAAAATGTACTCAGAATGAGCTTTTCAGTGAAGAGAAGCCAGGCACATTTTAGCTAGTTTTACTTGTAAGTGGGGTTGGAAATGCTTTTCAGGCTCAGTACTGGGCTCAAAACATGCAGCCCTGATGTCTCTCATGATAGCAGGTGGTTAAATAGAAATTCGCTGCTGAGCTGACCCGGCAGTTGCAAACGTATGCTAAAAATGTACTCAGAATGAGCTTTTCAGGGAAAAGAAGCCAGGCACATTTGAGCTAGTTTTACTTGTAAGTGGGGTTGGAAATGCTTTTCAGGCTCAGTACTGGGCTCAAAACATGCAGCCCTGAGGTCTCTCATGATAGCAGGTGGTTAAATAGAAATTCGCTGCTCAGCTGACCCGGCAGGTGCAAACGTATGCTAAAAATGTACACAGAATGAGCTTTTCAGTGAAGAGAAGCCAGGCACATTTTAGCTAGTTTTACTTGTAAGTGGGGTTGGAAATGCTTTTCAGGCTCAGTACTGGGCTCAAAACATGCAGCCCTGAGGTCTCCCATGACAGCAGGTGGTTAAATTGAAATTCGCTGCTCAGCTGACCCGGTAGGAGCAAACGTATGCCAAAAATGTACACAGAATGAGCTTTTCAGTGAATAGAAGCCAGGCACATTTTAGCTAGTTTTACTTGTAAGTGGGGTTGGAAATGCTTTTCAGGCTCAGTACTGGGCTCAAAACATGCAGCCCTGAGGTCTCCCATGACAGCAGGTGGTTAAATAGAAATTCGCTGCACAGCTGACCCGGCAGGTGCAAACGTATGCTAAAAATGTACTCAGAATGAGCTTTTCAGTGATGAGAAGCCAGGCACATTTTAGCTAGTTTTACTTGTAAGTGGGGTTGGAAATGCTTTTCAGGCTCAGTACTGGGCTCAAAACATGCAGCCCTGAGGTCTCTCATGACAGCAGGTGGTTAAATAGAAATTCGCTGCTCAGCTGACCCGGCAGGTGCAAACGTATGCTAAAAATGTACTCAGAATGAGCTTTTCAGTGAAGAGAAGCCAGGCACATTTTAGCTAGTTTTACTTGTAAGTGGGGTTGGAAATGCTTTTCAGGCTCAGTACTGGGCTCAAAACATGCAGCCCTGAGGTCTCCCATGACAGCAGGTGGTTAAATAGAAATTCGCTGCTCAGCTGACCCGGTAGGAGCAAACGTATGCCAAAAATGTACACAGAATGAGCTTTTCAGTGAAGAGCAGCCAGGCACATTTTAGCTAGTTTTACTTGTAAGTGGGGTTGGAAACGCTTTTCAGGATCAGTACTGGGCTCAAAACATGCAGCCCTGAGGTCTCTCATAACAGCAGGTGGTTAAATAGAAATTCGCTGCTCAGCTGACCCGGCAGGTGCAAACGTATGCTAAAAATGTACTCAGAATGAGCTTTTCAGTGAAGAGAAGCCAGGCACATTTTAGCTAGTTTTACTTGTAAGTGGGGTTGGAAATGCTTTTCAGGATCAGTACTGGGCTCAAAACATGCAGCCCTGAGGTCTCCCATGACAGCAGGTGGTTAAATAGAAATTCGCTGCTTAGCTGACCCGGTAGGAGCAAACGTATGCCAAAAATGTACACAGAATGAGCTTTTCAGTGAATAGCAGCCAGGCACATTTTAGCTAGTTTTACTTGTAAGTGGGGTTGGAAACGCTTTTCAGGATCAGTACTGGGCTCAAAACATGCAGCCCTGAGTCCTCCCATGATAGCAGGTGGTTAAATAGAAATTCGTTGCTCAGCTGACCCGGCAGGTGCAAACGTATGCTAAAAATGTACTCAGAATGAGCTTTTCAGTGAAGAGAAGCCAGGCACATTTTAGCTAGTTTTACTTGTAAGTGGGGTTGGAAATGCTTTTCAGGCTCAGTACTGGGCTCAAAACATGCAGCCCTGAGGTCTCTCATGATAGCAGGTGGTTAAATAGAAATTCGCTGCTCAGCTGACCCGGCAGGTGCAAACGTATGCTAAAAATGTACACAGAATGAGCTTTTCAGTGAATAGCAGCCAGGCACATTTTAGCTAGTTTTACTTGTAAGTGGGGTTGGAAATGCTTTTCAGGCTCAGTACTGGGCTCAAAACATGCAGCCCTGAGGTCTCCCATGACAGCAGGTGGTTAAATAGAAATTCGCTGCTCAGCTGACCCGGTAGGAGCAAACGTATGCCAAAAATGTACACAGAATGAGCTTTTCAGTGAATAGCAGCCAGGCACATTTTAGCTAGTTTTACTTGTAAGTGGGGTTGGAAATGCTTTTCAGGCTCAGTACTGGGCTCAAAACATGCAGCCCTGAGGTCTCCCATGACAGCAGGTGGTTAAATAGAAATTCGCTGCTCAGCTGACCCGGCAGGTGCAAACGTATGCTAAAAATGTACTCAGAATGAGCTTTTCAGTGAAGAGAAGCCAGGCACATTTTAGCTAGTTTTACTTGTAAGTGGGGTTGGAAATGCTTTTCAGGCTCAGTACTGGGCTCAAAACATGCAGCCCTGAGGTCTCTCATGACAGCAGGTGGTTAAATAGAAATTCGCTGCTCAGCTGACCCGGCAGGTGCAAACGTATGCTAAAAATGTACTCAGAATGAGCTTTTCAGTGAAGAGAAGCCAGGCACATTTTAGCTAGTTTTACTTGTAAGTGGGGTTGGAAATGCTTTTCAGGCTCAGTACTGGGCTCAAAACATGCAGCCCTGAGGTCTCCCATGACAGCAGGTGGTTAAATAGAAATTTTCTGCTCAACTGACCCGGCAGGTGCAAACGTATGCTAAAAATGTACTCAGAATGAGCTTTTCAGTGAATAGCAGCCAGGCACATTTTAGCTAGTTTTACTTGTAAGTGGGGTTGGAAATGCTTTTCAGGCTCAGTACTGGGCTCAAAACATGCAGCCCTGAGGTCTCCCATGACAGCAGGTGGTTAAATAGAAATTCGCTGCTCAGCTGACCCGGTAGGAGCAAACGTATGCCAAAAATGTACACAGAATGAGCTTTTCAGTGAATAGCAGCCAGGCACATTTTAGCTAGTTTTACTTGTAAGTGGGGTTGGAAATGCTTTTCAGGCTCAGTACTGGGCTCAAAACATGCAGCCCTGAGGTCTCCCATGACAGCAGGTGGTTAAATAGAAATTCGCTGCTCAGCTGACCCGGTAGGAGCAAACGTATGCCAAAAATGTACACAGAATGAGCTTTTCAGTGAGTAGCAGCCAGGCACATTTTAGCTAGTTTTACTTGTAAGTGGGGTTGGAAACGCTTTTCAGGATCAGTACTGGGCTCAAAACATGCAGCCCTGAGGTCTCCCATGACAGCAGGTGGTTAAATAGAAATTCGCTGCTCAGCTGACCCGGCAGGTGCAAACGTATGCCAAAAATGTACTCAGAATGAGCTTTTCAGTGAAGAGAAGCCAGGCACATTTGAGCTAGTTTTACTTGTAAGTGGGGTTGGAAACGCTTTTCAGGCTCAGTACTGGGCTCAAAACATGCAGCCCTGAGGTCTCTCATGATAGCAGGTGGTTAAATAGAAATTCGCTGCTCAGCTGACCCGGCAGGTGCAAACGTATGCTAAAAATGTACTCAGAATGAGCTTTTCAGTGAAGAGAAGCCAGGCACATTTTAGCTAGTTTTACTTGTAAGTGGGGTTGGAAATGCTTTTCAGGCTCAGTACTGGGCTCAAAACATGCAGCCCTGAGGTCTCCCATGACAGCAGGTGGTTAAATAGAAATTCGCTGCTCAGCTGACCCGGCAGGAGCAAACGTATGCCAAAAATGTACACAGAATGAGCTTTTCAGTGAATAACAGCCAGGCACATTTTAGCTAGTTTTACTTGTAAGTGGGGTTGGAAATGCTTTTCAGACTCAGTACTGGGCTCAAAACATGCAGCCCTGAGGTCTCCCATGACAGCAGGTGGTTAAATAGAAATTCGCTGCTCAGCTGACCCGGTAGGAGCAAACGTATGCCAAAAATGTACACAGAATGTGCTTTTCAGTGAATAGCAGCCAGGCACATTTTAGCTAGTTTTACTTGTAAGTGGGGTTGGAAATGCTTTTCAGGCTCAGTACTGGGCTCAAAACATGCAGCCCTGAGGTCTCCCATGACAGCAGGTGGTTAAATAGAAATTCGCTGCTCAGCTGACCCGGTAGGAGCAAACGTATGCCAAAAATGTACACAGAATGAGCTTTTCAGTGAATAGCAGCCAGGCACATTTCAGCTAGTTTTACTTGTAAGTGGGGTTGGAAACGCTTTTCAGGATCAGTACTGGGCTCAAAACATGCAGCCCTGAGGTCTCCCATGATAGCAGGTGGTTAAATTGAAATTCGCTGCTCAGCTGACCCGGTAGGAGCAAACGTATGCCAAAAATGTACACAGAATGAGCTTTTCAGTGAATAGAAGCCAGGCACATTTTAGCTAGTTTTACTTGTAAGTGGGGTTGGAAATGCTTTTCAGGCTCAGTACTGGGCTCAAAACATGCAGCCCTGAGGTCTCCCATGACAGCAGGTGGTTAAATAGAAATTCGCTGCACAGCTGACCCGGCAGGTGCAAACGTATGCTAAAAATGTACTCAGAATGAGCTTTTCAGTGAAGAGAAGCCAGGCACATTTTAGCTAGTTTTACTTGTAAGTGGGGTTGGAAATGCTTTTCAGGCTCAGTACTGGGCTCAAAACATGCAGCCCTGAGGTCTCTCATGACAGCAGGTGGTTAAATAGAAATTCGCTGCTCAGCTGACCCGGCAGGTGCAAACGTATGCTAAAAATGTACTCAGAATGAGCTTTTCAGTGAAGAGAAGCCAGGCACATTTTAGCTAGTTTTACTTGTAAGTGGGGTTGGAAATGCTTTTCAGGCTCAGTACTGGGCTCAAAACATGCAGCCCTGAGGTCTCCCATGACAGCAGGTGGTTAAATAGAAATTCGCTGCTCAGCTGACCCGGTAGGAGAAAACGTATGCCAAAAATGTACACAGAATGAGCTTTTCAGTGAATAGCAGCCAGGCACATTTTAGCTAGTTTTACTTGTAAGTGGGGTTGGAAACGCTTTTCAGGATCAGTACTGGGCTCAAAACATGCAGCCCTGAGGTCTCTCATAACAGCAGGTGGTTAAATAGAAATTCGCTGCTCAGCTGACCCGGCAGGTGCAAACGTATGCTAAAAATGTACTCAGAATGAGCTTTTCAGTGAAGAGAAGCCAGGCACATTTTAGCTAGTTTTACTTGTAAGTGGGGTTGGAAATGCTTTTCAGGATCAGTACTGGGCTCAAAACATGCAGCCCTGAGGTCTCCCATGACAGCAGGTGGTTAAATAGAAATTCGCTGCTTAGCTGACCCGGTAGGAGCAAACGTATGCCAAAAATGTACACAGAATGAGCTTTTCAGTGAATAGCAGCCAGGCACATTTTAGCTAGTTTTACTTGTAAGTGGGGTTGGAAACGCTTTTCAGGATCAGTACTGGGCTCAAAACATGCAGCCCTGAGTCCTCCCATGATAGCAGGTGGTTAAATAGAAATTCGTTGCTCAGCTGACCCGGCAGGTGCAAACGTATGCTAAAAATGTACTCAGAATGAGCTTTTCAGTGAAGAGAAGCCAGGCACATTTTAGCTAGTTTTACTTGTAAGTGGGGTTGGAAATGCTTTTCAGGCTCAGTACTGGGCTCAAAACATGCAGCCCTGAGGTCTCTCATGATAGCAGGTGGTTAAATAGAAATTCGCTGCTCAGCTGACCCGGCAGGTGCAAACGTATGCTAAAAATGTACACAGAATGAGCTTTTCAGTGAATAGCAGCCAGGCACATTTTAGCTAATTTTACTTGTAAGTGGGGTTGGAAATGCTTTTCAGGCTCAGTACTGGGCTCAAAACATGCAGCCCTGAGGTCTCCCATGACAGCAGGTGGTTAAATAGAAATTCGCTGCTCAGCTGACCCGGTAGGAGCAAACGTATGTCAAAAATGTACACAGAATGAGCTTTTCAGTGAATAGCAGCCAGGCACATTTTAGCTAGTTTTACTTGTAAGTGGGGTTGGAAATGCTTTTCAGGCTCAGTACTGGGCTCAAAACATGCAGCCCTGAGGTCTCCCATGACAGCAGGTGGTTAAATAGAAATTCGCTGCTCAGCTGACCCGGCAGGTGCAAACGTATGCTAAAAATGTACTCAGAATGAGCTTTTCAGTGAAGAGAAGCCAGGCACATTTTAGCTAGTTATACTTGTAAGTGGGGTTGGAAATGCTTTTCAGGCTCAGTACTGGGCTCAAAACATGCAGCCCTGAGGTCTCTCATGACAGCAGGTGGTTAAATAGAAATTCGCTGCTCAGCTGACCCGGCAGGTGCAAACGTATGCTAAAAATGTACTCAGAATGAGCTTTTCAGTGAAGAGAAGCCAGGCACATTTTAGCTAGTTTTACTTGTAAGTGGGGTTGGAAATGCTTTTCAGGCTCAGTACTGGGCTCAAAACATGCAGCCCTGAGGTCTCCCATGACAGCAGGTGGTTAAATAGAAATTTGCTGCTCAGCTGACCCGGCAGGTGCAAACGTATGCTAAAAATGTACTCAGAATGAGCTTTTCAGTGAATAGCAGCCAGGCACATTTTAGCTAGTTTTACTTGTAAGTGGGGTTGGAAATGCTTTTCAGGCTCAGTACTGGGCTCAAAACATGCAGCCCTGAGGTCTCCCATGACAGCAGGTGGTTAAATAGAAATTTGCTGCTCAGCTGACCCGGTAGGAGCAAACGTATGCCAAAAATGTACATAGAATGAGCTTTTCAGTGAATAGCAGCCAGGCACATTTTAGCTAGTTTTACTTGTAAGTGGGGTTGGAAATGCTTTTCAGGCTCAGTACTGGGCTCAAAACATGCAGCCCTGAGGTCTCCCATGACAGCAGGTGGTTAAATAGAAATTCGCTGCTCAGCTGACCCGGTAGGAGCAAACGTATGCCAAAAATGTACACAGAATGAGCTTTTCAGTGAATAGCAGCCAGGCACATTTTAGCTAGTTTTACTTGTAAGTGGGGTTGGAAATGCTTTTCAGGCTCAGTACTGGGCTCAAAACATGCAGCCCTGAGGTCTCCCATGACAGCTGGTGGTTAAATAGAAATTCGCTGCTCAGCTGACCCGGTAGGAGCAAACGTATGCCAAAAATGTACACAGAATGAGCTTTTCAGTGAGTAGCAGCCAGGCACATTTTAGCTAGTTTTACTTGTAAGTGGGGTTGGAAACGCTTTTCAGGATCAGTACTGGGCTCAAAACATGCAGCCCTGAGGTCTCCCATGACAGCAGGTGGTTAAATAGAAATTCGCTGCTCAGCTGACCCGGCAGGTGCAAACGTATGCCAAAAATGTACTCAGAATGAGCTTTTCAGTGAAGAGAAGCCAGGCACATTTGAGCTAGTTTTACTTGTAAGTGGGGTTGGAAACGCTTTTCAGGCTCAGTACTGGGCTCAAAACATGCAGCCCTGAGGTCTCTCATGATAGCAGGTGGTTAAATAGAAATTCGCTGCTCAGCTGACCCGGCAGGTGCAAACGTATGCTAAAAATGTACTCAGAATGAGCTTTTCAGTGAAGAGAAGCAAGGCACATTTTAGCTAGTTTTACTTGTAAGTGGGGTTGGAAATGCTTTTCAGGCTCAGTACTGGGCTCAAAACATGCAGCCCTGAGGTCTCCCATGACAGCAGGTGGTTAAATAGAAATTCGCTGCTCAGCTGACCCGGCAGGAGCAAACGTATGCTAAAAATGTACACAGAATGAGCTTTTCAGTGAATAGCAGCCAGGCACATTTTAGCTAGTTTTACTTGTAAGTAGGGTTGGAAACGCTTTTCAGGATCAGTACTGGGCTCAAAACATGCAGCCCTGATGTCTCCCATGATAGCAGGTGGTTAAATAGAAATTCGCTGCTCAGCTGACCCGGCAGGTGCAAACGTATGCTAAAAATGTACTCAGAATGAGCTTTTCAGTGAAGAGAAGCCAGGCACATTTTAGCTAGTTTTACTTGTAAGTGGGGTTGGAAATGCTTTTCAGGCTCAGTACTGGGCTCAAAACATGCAGCCCTGAGGTCTCTCATGATAGCAGGTGGTTAAATAGAAATTTGCTGCTCAGCTGACCCGGCAGGTGCAAACGTATGCTAAAAATGTACACAGAATGAGCTTTTCAGTGAATAGCAGCCAGGCACATTTTAGCTAGTTTTACTTGTAAGTGGGGTTGGAAATGCTTTTCAGGCTCAGTACTGGGCTCAAAACATGCAGCCCTGAGGTCTCCCATGACAGCAGGTGGTTAAATAGAAATTCGCTGCTCAGCTGACCCGGTAGGAGCAAACGTATGCCAAAAATGTACACAGAATGAGCTTTTCAGTGAATAGCAGCCAGGCACATTTTAGCTAGTTTTACTTGTAAGTGGGGTTGGAAATGCTTTTCAGGCTCAGTACTGGGCTCAAAACATGCAGCCCTGAGGTCTCCCATGACAGCAGGTGGTTAAATAGAAATTCGCCGCTCAGCTGACCCGGCAGGTGCAAACGTATGCTAAAAATGTACTCAGAATGAGCTTTTCAGTGAAGAGAAGCCAGGCACATTTTAGCTAGTTTTACTTGTAAGTGGGGTTGGAAATGCTTTTCAGGCTCAGTACTGGGCTCAAAACATGCAGCCCTGAGGTCTCTCATGACAGCAGGTGGTTAAATAGAAATTCGCTGCTCAGCTGACCCAGCAGGTGCAAACGTATGCTAAAAATGTACTCAGAATGAGCTTTTCAGTGAAGAGAAGCCAGGCACATTTTAGCTAGTTTTACTTGTAAGTGGGGTTGGAAATGCTTTTCAGGCTCAGTACTGGGCTCAAAACATGCAGCCCTGAGGTCTCCCATGACAGCAGGTGGTTAAATAGAAATTCGCTGCTCAGCTGACCCGGTAGGAGCAAACGTATGCCAAAAATGTACACAGAATGAGCTTTTCAGTGAATAGCAGCCAGGCACATTTTAGCCAGTTTTACTTGTAAGTGGGGTTGGAAACGCTTTTCAGGATCAGTACTGGGCTCAAAACATGCAGCCCTGATGTCTCTCATGATAGCAGGTGGTTAAATAGAAATTCGCTGCTCAGCTGACCCGGCAGGTGCAAACGTATGCTAAAAATGTACTCAGAATGAGCTTTTCAGTGAAGAGAAGCCAGGCACATTTTAGCTAGTTTTACTTGTAAGTGGGGTTGGAAATGCTTTTCAGGCTCAGTACTGGGCTCAAAACATGCAGCCCTGATGTCTCTCATGATAGCAGGTGGTTAAATAGAAATTCGCTGCTGAGCTGACCCGGCAGTTGCAAACGTATGCTAAAAATGTACTCAGAATGAGCTTTTCAGGGAAAAGAAGCCAGGCACATTTGAGCTAGTTTTACTTGTAAGTGGGGTTGGAAATGCTTTTCAGGCTCAGTACTGGGCTCAAAACATGCAGCCCTGAGGTCTCTCATGATAGCAGGTGGTTAAATAGAAATTCGCTGCTCAGCTGACCCGGCAGGTGCAAACGTATGCTAAAAATGTACACAGAATGAGCTTTTCAGTGAAGAGAAGCCAGGCACATTTTAGCTAGTTTTACTTGTAAGTGGGGTTGGAAATGCTTTTCAGGCTCAGTACTGGGCTCAAAACATGCAGCCCTGAGGTCTCCCATGACAGCAGGTGGTTAAATTGAAATTCGCTGCTCAGCTGACCCGGTAGGAGCAAACGTATGCCAAAAATGTACACAGAATGAGCTTTTCAGTGAATAGAAGCCAGGCACATTTTAGCTAGTTTTACTTGTAAGTGGGGTTGGAAATGCTTTTCAGGCTCAGTACTGGGCTCAAAACATGCAGCCCTGAGGTCTCCCATGACAGCAGGTGGTTAAATAGAAATTCGCTGCACAGCTGACCCGGCAGGTGCAAACGTATGCTAAAAATGTACTCAGAATGAGCTTTTCAGTGAAGAGAAGCCAGGCACATTTTAGCTAGTTTTACTTGTAAGTGGGGTTGGAAATGCTTTTCAGGCTCAGTACTGGGCTCAAAACATGCAGCCCTGAGGTCTCTCATGACAGCAGGTGGTTAAATAGAAATTCGCTGCTCAGCTGACCCGGCAGGTGCAAACGTATGCTAAAAATGTACTCAGAATGAGCTTTTCAGTGAAGAGAAGCCAGGCACATTTTAGCTAGTTTTACTTGTAAGTGGGGTTGGAAATGCTTTTCAGGCTCAGTACTGGGCTCAAAACATGCAGCCCTGAGGTCTCCCATGACAGCAGGTGGTTAAATAGAAATTCGCTGCTCAGCTGACCCGGTAGGAGCAAACGTATGCCAAAAATGTACACAGAATGAGCTTTTCAGTGAATAGCAGCCAGGCACATTTTAGCTAGTTTTACTTGTAAGTGGGGTTGGAAACGCTTTTCAGGATCAGTACTGGGCTCAAAACATGCAGCCCTGAGGTCTCTCATAACAGCAGGTGGTTAAATAGAAATTCGCTGCTCAGCTGACCCGGCAGGTGCAAACGTATGCTAAAAATGTACTCAGAATGAGCTTTTCAGTGAAGAGAAGCCAGGCACATTTTAGCTAATTTTACTTGTAAGTGGGGTTGGAAATGCTTTTCAGGATCAGTACTGGGCTCAAAACATGCAGCCCTGAGGTCTCCCATGACAGCAGGTGGTTAAATAGAAATTCGCTGCTTAGCTGACCCGGTAGGAGCAAACGTATGCCAAAAATGTACACAGAATGAGCTTTTCAGTGAATAGCAGCCAGGCACATTTTAGCTAGTTTTACTTGTAAGTGGGGTTGGAAACGCTTTTCAGGATCAGTACTGGGCTCAAAACATGCAGCCCTGAGTCCTCCCATGATAGCAGGTGGTTAAATAGAAATTCGTTGCTCAGCTGACCCGGCAGGTGCAAACGTATGCTAAAAATGTACTCAGAATGAGCTTTTCAGTGAAGAGAAGCCAGGCACATTTTAGCTAGTTTTACTTGTAAGTGGGGTTGGAAATGCTTTTCAGGCTCAGTACTGGGCTCAAAACATGCAGCCCTGAGGTCTCTCATGATAGCAGGTGGTTAAATAGAAATTCGCTGCTCAGCTGACCCGGCAGGTGCAAACGTATGCTAAAAATGTACACAGAATGAGCTTTTCAGTGAATAGCAGCCAGGCACATTTTAGCTAGTTTTACTTGTAAGTGGGGTTGGAAATGCTTTTCAGGCTCAGTACTGGGCTCAAAACATGCAGCCCTGAGGTCTCCCATGACAGCAGGTGGTTAAATAGAAATTCGCTGCTCAGCTGACCCGGTAGGAGCAAACGTATGCCAAAAATGTACACAGAATGAGCTTTTCAGTGAATAGCAGCCAGGCACATTTTAGCTAGTTTTACTTGTAAGTGGGGTTGGAAATGCTTTTCAGGCTCAGTACTGGGCTCAAAACATGCAGCCCTGAGGTCTCCCATGACAGCAGGTGGTTAAATAGAAATTCGCTGCTCAGCTGACCCGGCAGGTGCAAACGTATGCTAAAAATGTACTCAGAATGAGCTTTTCAGTGAAGAGAAGCCAGGCACATTTTAGCTAGTTTTACTTGTAAGTGGGGTTGGAAATGCTTTTCAGGCTCAGTACTGGGCTCAAAACATGCAGCCCTGAGGTCTCTCATGACAGCAGGTGGTTAAATAGAAATTCGCTGCTCAGCTGACCCGGCAGGTGCAAACGTATGCTAAAAATGTACTCAGAATGAGCTTTTCAGTGAAGAGAAGCCAGGCACATTTTAGCTAGTTTTACTTGTAAGTGGGGTTGGAAATGCTTTTCAGGCTCAGTACTGGGCTCAAAACATGCAGCCCTGAGGTCTCCCATGACAGCAGGTGGTTAAATAGAAATTTGCTGCTCAGCTGACCCGGCAGGTGCAAACGTATGCTAAAAATGTACTCAGAATGAGCTTTTCAGTGAATAGCAGCCAGGCACATTTTAGCTAGTTTTACTTGTAAGTGGGGTTGGAAATGCTTTTCAGGCTCAGTACTGGGCTCAAAACATGCAGCCCTGAGGTCTCCCATGACAGCAGGTGGTTAAATAGAAATTTGCTGCTCAGCTGACCCGGTAGGAGCAAACGTATGCCAAAAATGTACATAGAATGGACTTTTCAGTGAATAGCAGCCAGGCACATTTTAGCTAGTTTTACTTGTAAGTGGGGTTGGAAATGCTTTTCAGGCTCAGTACTGGGCTCAAAACATGCAGCCCTGAGGTCTCCCATGACAGCAGGTGGTTAAATAGAAATTCGCTGCTCAGCTGACCCGGTAGGAGCAAACGTATGCCAAAAATGTACACAGAATGAGCTTTTCAGTGAATAGCAGCCAGGCACATTTTAGCTAGTTTTACTTGTAAGTGGGGTTGGAAATGCTTTTCAGGCTCAGTACTGGGCTCAAAACATGCAGCCCTGAGGTCTCCCATGACAGCAGGTGGTTAAATAGAAATTCGCTGCTCAGCTGACCCGGTAGGAGCAAACGTATGCCAAAAATGTACACAGAATGAGCTTTTCAGTGAGTAGCAGCCAGGCACATTTTAGCTAGTTTTACTTGTAAGTGGGGTTGGAAACGCTTTTCAGGATCAGTACTGGGCTCAAAACATGCAGCCCTGAGGTCTCCCATGACAGCAGGTGGTTAAATAGAAATTCGCTGCTCAGCTGACCCGGCAGGTGCAAACGTATGCCAAAAATGTACTCAGAATGAGCTTTTCAGTGAAGAGAAGCCAGGCACATTTGAGCTAGTTTTACTTGTAAGTGGGGTTGGAAACGCTTTTCAGGCTCAGTACTGGGCTCAAAACATGCAGCCCTGAGGTCTCTCATGATAGCAGGTGGTTAAATAGAAATTCGCTGCTCAGCTGACCCGGCAGGTGCAAACGTATGCTAAAAATGTACTCAGAATGAGCTTTTCAGTGAAGAGAAGCCAGGCACATTTTAGCTAGTTTTACTTGTAAGTGGGGTTGGAAATGCTTTTCAGGCTCAGTACTGGGCTCAAAACATGCAGCCCTGAGGTCTCCCATGACAGCAGGTGGTTAAATAGAAATTCGCTGCTCAGCTGACCCGGCAGGAGCAAACGTATGCCAAAAATGTACACAGAATGAGCTTTTCAGTGAATAACAGCCAGGCACATTTTAGCTAGTTTTACTTGTAAGTGGGGTTGGAAATGCTTTTCAGGCTCAGTACTGGGCTCAAAACATGCAGCCCTGAGGTCTCCCATGACAGCAGGTGGTTAAATAGAAATTCGCTGCTCAGCTGACCCGGTAGGAGCAAACGTATGCCAAAAATGTACACAGAATGAGCTTTTCAGTGAATAGCAGCCAGGCACATTTTAGCTAGTTTTACTTGTAAGTGGGGTTGGAAATGCTTTTCAGGCTCAGTACTGGGCTCAAAACATGCAGCCCTGAGGTCTCCCATGACAGCAGGTGGTTAAATAGAAATTCGCTGCTCAGCTGACCCGGTAGGAGCAAACGTATGCCAAAAATGTACACAGAATGAGCTTTTCAGTGAATAGCAGCCAGGCACATTTTAGCTAGTTTTACTTGTAAGTGGGGTTGGAAACGCTTTTCAGGATCAGTACTGGGCTCAAAACATGCAGCCCTGAGGTCTCCCATGATAGCAGGTGGTTAAATTGAAATTCGCTGCTCAGCTGACCCGGTAGGAGCAAACGTATGCCAAAAATGTACACAGAATGAGCTTTTCAGTGAATAGAAGCCAGGCACATTTTAGCTAGTTTTACTTGTAAGTGGGGTTGGAAATGCTTTTCAGGCTCAGTACTGGGCTCAAAACATGCAGCCCTGAGGTCTCCCATGACAGCAGGTGGTTAAATAGAAATTCGCTGCACAGCTGACCCGGCAGGTGCAAACGTATGCTAAAAATGTACTCAGAATGAGCTTTTCAGTGAAGAGAAGCCAGGCACATTTTAGCTAGTTTTACTTGTAAGTGGGGTTGGAAATGCTTTTCAGGATCAGTACTGGGCTCAAAACATGCAGCCCTGAGGTCTCCCATGACAGCAGGTGGTTAAATAGAAATTCGCTGCTTAGCTGACCCGGTAGGAGCAAACGTATGCCAAAAATGTACACAGAATGAGCTTTTCAGTGAATAGCAGCCAGGCACATTTTAGCTAGTTTTACTTGTAAGTGGGGTTGGAAACGCTTTTCAGGATCAGTACTGGGCTCAAAACATGCAGCCCTGAGTCCTCCCATGATAGCAGGTGGTTAAATAGAAATTCGTTGCTCAGCTGACCCGGCAGGTGCAAACGTATGCTAAAAATGTACTCAGAATGAGCTTTTCAGTGAAGAGAAGCCAGGCACATTTTAGCTAGTTTTACTTGTAAGTGGGGTTGGAAATGCTTTTCAGGCTCAGTACTGGGCTCAAAACATGCAGCCCTGAGGTCTCTCATGATAGCAGGTGGTTAAATAGAAATTCGCTGCTCAGCTGACCCGGCAGGTGCAAACGTATGCTAAAAATTTACACAGAATGAGCTTTTCAGTGAATAGCAGCCAGGCACATTTTAGCTAGTTTTACTTGTAAGTGGGGTTGGAAATGCTTTTCAGGCTCAGTACTGGGCTCAAAACATGCAGCCCTGAGGTCTCCCATGACAGCAGGTGGTTAAATAGAAATTCGCTGCTCAGCTGACCCGGTAGGAGCAAACGTATGCCAAAAATGTACACAGAATGAGCTTTTCAGTGAATAGCAGCCAGGCACATTTTAGCTAGTTTTACTTGTAAGTGGGGTTGGAAATGCTTTTCAGGCTCAGTACTGGGCTCAAAACATGCAGCCCTGAGGTCTCCCACGACAGCAGGTGGTTAAATAGAAATTCGCTGCTCAGCTGACCCGGCAGGTGCAAACGTATGCTAAAAATGTACTCAGAATGAGCTTTTCAGTGAAGAGAAGCCAGGCACATTTTAGCTAGTTTTACTTGTAAGTGGGGTTGGAAATGCTTTTCAGGCTCAGTACTGGGCTCAAAACATGCAGCCCTGAGGTCTCTCATGACAGCAGGTGGTTAAATAGAAATTCGCTGCTCAGCTGACCCGGCAGGTGCAAACGTATGCTAAAAATGTACTCAGAATGAGCTTTTCAGTGAAGAGAAGCCAGGCACATTTTAGCTAGTTTTACTTGTAAGTGGGGTTGGAAATGCTTTTCAGGCTCAGTACTGGGCTCAAAACATGCAGCCCTGAGGTCTCCCATGACAGCAGGTGGTTAAATAGAAATTTGCTGCTCAGCTGACCCGGCAGGTGCAAACGTATGCTAAAAATGTACTCAGAATGAGCTTTTCAGTGAATAGCAGCCAGGCACATTTTAGCTAGTTTTACTTGTAAGTGGGGTTGGAAATGCTTTTCAGGCTCAGTACTGGGCTCAAAACATGCAGCCCTGAGGTCTCCCATGACAGCAGGTGGTTAAATAGAAATTTGCTGCTCAGCTGACCCGGTAGGAGCAAACGTATGCCAAAAATGTACATAGAATGGACTTTTCAGTGAATAGCAGCCAGGCACATTTTAGCTAGTTTTACTTGTAAGTGGGGTTGGAAATGCTTTTCAGGCTCAGTACTGGGCTCAAAACATGCAGCCCTGAGGTCTCCCATGACAGCAGGTGGTTAAATAGAAATTCGCTGCTCAGCTGACCCGGTAGGAGCAAACGTATGCCAAAAATGTACACAGAATGAGCTTTTCAGTGAATAGCAGCCAGGCACATTTTAGCTAGTTTTACTTGTAAGTGGGGTTGGAAATGCTTTTCAGGCTCAGTACTGGGCTCAAAACATGCAGCCCTGAGGTCTCCCATGACAGCAGGTGGTTAAATAGAAATTCGCTGCTCAGCTGACCCGGTAGGAGCAAACGTATGCCAAAAATGTACACAGAATGAGCTTTTCAGTGAGTAGCAGCCAGGCACATTTTAGCTAGTTTTACTTGTAAGTGGGGTTGGAAACGCTTTTCAGGATCAGTACTGGGCTCAAAACATGCAGCCCTGAGGTCTCCCATGACAGCAGGTGGTTAAATAGAAATTCGCTGCTCAGCTGACCCGGCAGGTGCAAACGTATGCCAAAAATGTACTCAGAATGAGCTTTTCAGTGAAGAGAAGCCAGGCACATTTGAGCTAGTTTTACTTGTAAGTGGGGTTGGAAACGCTTTTCAGGCTCAGTACTGGGCTCAAAACATGCAGCCCTGAGGTCTCTCATGATAGCAGGTGGTTAAATAGAAATTCGCTGCTCAGCTGACCCGGCAGGTGCAAACGTATGCTAAAAATGTACTCAGAATGAGCTTTTCAGTGAAGAGAAGCCAGGCACATTTTAGCTAGTTTTACTTGTAAGTGGGGTTGGAAATGCTTTTCAGGCTCAGTACTGGGCTCAAAACATGCAGCCCTGAGGTCTCCCATGACAGCAGGTGGTTAAATAGAAATTCGCTGCTCAGCTGACCCGGCAGGAGCAAACGTATGCCAAAAATGTACACAGAATGAGCTTTTCAGTGAATAACAGCCAGGCACATTTTAGCTAGTTTTACTTGTAAGTGGGGTTGGAAATGCTTTTCAGGCTCAGTACTGGGCTCAAAACATGCAGCCCTGAGGTCTCCCATGACAGCAGGTGGTTAAATAGAAATTCGCTGCTCAGCTGACCCGGTAGGAGCAAACGTATGCCAAAAATGTACACAGAATGAGCTTTTCAGTGAATAGCAGCCAGGCACATTTTAGCTAGTTTTACTTGTAAGTGGGGTTGGAAATGCTTTTCAGGCTCAGTACTGGGCTCAAAACATGCAGCCCTGAGGTCTCCCATGACAGCAGGTGGTTAAATAGAAATTCGCTGCTCAGCTGACCCGGTAGGAGCAAACGTATGCCAAAAATGTACACAGAATGAGCTTTTCAGTGAATAGCAGCCAGGCACATTTTAGCTAGTTTTACTTGTAAGTGGGGTTGGAAACGCTTTTCAGGATCAGTACTGGGCTCAAAACATGCAGCCCTGAGGTCTCCCATGATAGCAGGTGGTTAAATTGAAATTCGCTGCTCAGCTGACCCGGTAGGAGCAAACGTATGCCAAAAATGTACACAGAATGAGCTTTTCAGTGAATAGAAGACAGGCACATTTTAGCTAGTTTTACTTGTAAGTGGGGTTGGAAATGCTTTTCAGGCTCAGTACTGGGCTCAAAACATGCAGCCCTGAGGTCTCCCATGACAGCAGGTGGTTAAATAGAAATTCGCTGCACAGCTGACCCGGCAGGTGCAAACGTATGCTAAAAATGTACTCAGAATGAGCTTTTCAGTGAAGAGAAGCCAGGCACATTTTAGCTAGTTTTACTTGTAAGTGGGGTTGGAAATGCTTTTCAGGCTCAGTACTGGGCTCAAAACATGCAGCCCTGAGGTCTCTCATGACAGCAGGTGGTTAAATAGAAATTCGCTGCTCAGCTGACCCGGCAGGTGCAAACGTATGGTAAAAATGTACTCAGAATGAGCTTTTCAGTGAAGAGAAGCCAGGCACATTTTAGCTAGTTTTACTTGTAAGTGGGGTTGGAAATGCTTTTCAGGCTCAGTACTGGGCTCAAAACATGCAGCCCTGAGGTCTCCCATGACAGCAGGTGGTTAAATAGAAATTCGCTGCTCAGCTGACCCGGTAGGAGCAAACGTATGCCAAAAATGTACACAGAATGAGCTTTTCAGTGAATAGCAGCCAGGCACATTTTAGCTAGTTTTACTTGTAAGTGGGGTTGGAAACGCTTTTCAGGATCAGTACTGGGCTCAAAACATGCAGCCCTGAGGTCTCTCATAACAGCAGGTGGTTAAATAGAAATTCGCTGCTCAGCTGACCCGGCAGGTGCAAACGTATGCTAAAAATGTACTCAGAATGAGCTTTTCAGTGAAGAGAAGCCAGGCACATTTTAGCTAGTTTTACTTGTAAGTGGGGTTGGAAATGCTTTTCAGGATCAGTACTGGGCTCAAAACATGCAGCCCTGAGGTCTCCCATGACAGCAGGTGGTTAAATAGAAATTCGCTGCTTAGCTGACCCGGTAGGAGCAAACGTATGCCAAAAATGTACACAGAATGAGCTTTTCAGTGAATAGCAACCAGGCACATTTTAGCTAGTTTTACTTGTAAGTGGGGTTGGAAACGCTTTTCAGGATCAGTACTGGGCTCAAAACATGCAGCCCTGAGTCCTCCCATGATAGCAGGTGGTTAAATAGAAATTCGTTGCTCAGCTGACCCGGCAGGTGCAAACGTATGCTAAAAATGTACTCAGAATGAGCTTTTCAGTGAAGAGAAGCCAGGCACATTTTAGCTAGTTTTACTTGTAAGTGGGGTTGGAAATGCTTTTCAGGCTCAGTACTGGGCTCAAAACATGCAGCCCTGAGGTCTCTCATGATAGCAGGTGGTTAAATAGAAATTCGCTGCTCAGCTGACCCGGCAGGTGCAAACGTATGCTAAAAATGTACACAGAATGAGCTTTTCAGTGAATAACAGCCAGGCACATTTTAGCTAATTTTACTTGTAAGTGGGGTTGGAAATGCTTTTCAGGCTCAGTACTGGGCTCAAAACATGCAGCCCTGAGGTCTCCCATGACAGCAGGTGGTTAAATAGAAATTCGCTGCTCAGCTGACCCGGTAGGAGCAAACGTATGCCAAAAATGTACACAGAATGAGCTTTTCAGTGAATAGCAGCCAGGCACATTTTAGCTAGTTTTACTTGTAAGTGGGGTTGGAAATGCTTTTCAGGCTCAGTACTGGGCTCAAAACATGCAGCCCTGAGGTCTCCCATGACAGCAGGTGGTTAAATAGAAATTCGCTGCTCAGCTGACCCGGCAGGTGCAAACGTATGCTAAAAATGTACTCAGAATGAGCTTTTCAGTGAAGAGAAGCCAGGCACATTTTAGCTAGTTTTACTTGTAAGTGGGGTTGGAAATGCTTTTCAGGCTCAGTACTGGGCTCAAAACATGCAGCCCTGAGGTCTCTCATGACAGCAGGTGGTTAAATAGAAATTCGCTGCTCAGCTGACCCGGCAGGTGCAAACGTATGCTAAAAATGTACTCAGAATGAGCTTTTCAGTGAAGAGAAGCCAGGCACATTTTAGCTAGTTTTACTTGTAAGTGGGGTTGGAAATGCTTTTCAGGCTCAGTACTGGGCTCAAAACATGCAGCCCTGAGGTCTCCCATGACAGCAGGTGGTTAAATAGAAATTTGCTGCTCAGCTGACCCGGCAGGTGCAAACGTATGCTAAAAATGTACTCAGAATGAGCTTTTCAGTGAATAGCAGCCAGGCACATTTTAGCTAGTTTTACTTGTAAGTGGGGTTGGAAATGCTTTTCAGGCTCAGTACTGGGCTCAAAACATGCAGCCCTGAGGTCTCCCATGACAGCAGGTGGTTAAATAGAAATTTGCTGCTCAGCTGACCCGGTAGGAGCAAACGTATGCCAAAAATGTACATAGAATGAGCTTTTCAGTGAATAGCAGCCAGGCACATTTTAGCTAGTTTTACTTGTAAGTGGGGTTGGAAATGCTTTTCAGGCTCAGTACTGGGCTCAAAACATGCAGCCCTGAGGTCTCCCATGACAGCAGGTGGTTAAATAGAAAATCGCTGCTCAGCTGACCCGGTAGGAGCAAACGTATGCCAAAAATGTACACAGAATGAGCTTTTCAGTGAATAGCAGCCAGGCACATTTTAGCTAGTTTTACTTGTAAGTGGGGTTGGAAATGCTTTTCAGGCTCAGTACTGGGCTCAAAACATGCAGCCCTGAGGTCTCCCATGACAGCTGGTGGTTAAATAGAAATTCGCTGCTCAGCTGACCCGGTAGGAGCAAACGTATGCCAAAAATGTACACAGAATGAGCTTTTCAGTGAGTAGCAGCCAGGCACATTTTAGCTAGTTTTACTTGTAAGTGGGGTTGGAAACGCTTTTCAGGATCAGTACTGGGCTCAAAACATGCAGCCCTGAGGTCTCCCATGACAGCAGGTGGTTAAATAGAAATTCGCTGCTCAGCTGACCCGGCAGGTGCAAACGTATGCCAAAAATGTACTCAGAATGAGCTTTTCAGTGAAGAGAAGCCAGGCACATTTGAGCTAGTTTTACTTGTAAGTGGGGTTGGAAACGCTTTTCAGGCTCAGTACTGGGCTCAAAACATGCAGCCCTGAGGTCTCTCATGATAGCAGGTGGTTAAATAGAAATTCGCTGCTCAGCTGACCCGGCAGGTGCAAACGTATGCTAAAAATGTACTCAGAATGAGCTTTTCAGTGAAGAGAAGCCAGGCACATTTTAGCTAGTTTTACTTGTAAGTGGGGTTGGAAATGCTTTTCAGGCTCAGTACTGGGCTCAAAACATGCAGCCCTGAGGTCTCCCATGACAGCAGGTGGTTAAATAGAAATTCGCTGCTCAGCTGACCCGGCAGGAGCAAACGTATGCCAAAAATGTACACAGAATGAGCTTTTCAGTGAATAACAGCCAGGCACATTTTAGCTAGTTTTACTTGTAAGTGGGGTTGGAAATGCTTTTCAGGCTCAGTACTGGGCTCAAAACATGCAGCCCTGAGGTCTCCCATGACAGCAGGTGGTTAAATAGAAATTCGCTGCTCAGCTGACCCGGTAGGAGCAAACGTATGCCAAAAATGTACACAGAATGAGCTTTTCAGTGAATAGCAGCCAGGCACATTTTAGCTAGTTTTACTTGTAAGTGGGGTTGGAAATGCTTTTCAGGCTCAGTACTGGGCTCAAAACATGCAGCCCTGAGGTCTCCCATGACAGCAGGTGGTTAAATAGAAATTCGCTGCTCAGCTGACCCGGTAGGAGCAAACGTATGCCGAAAATGTACACAGAATGAGCTTTTCAGTGAATAGCAGCCAGGCACATTTTAGCTAGTTTTACTTGTAAGTGGGGTTGGAAACGCTTTTCAGGATCAGTACTGGGCTCAAAACATGCAGCCCTGAGGTCTCCCATGATAGCAGGTGGTTAAATAGAAATTCGCTGCTCAGCTGACCCGGCAGGTGCAAACGTATGCTAAAAATGTACTCAGAATGAGCTTTTCAGTGAAGAGAAGCCAGGCACATTTTAGCTAGTTTTACTTGTAAGTGGGGTTGGAAATGCTTTTCAGGCTCAGTACTGGGCTCAAAACATGCAGCCCTGAGGTCTCTCATGACAGCAGGTGGTTAAATAGAAATTCGCTGCTCAGCTGACCCGGCAGGTGCAAACGTATGCTAAAAATGTACACAGAATGAGCTTTTCAGTGAATTGCAGCCAGGCACATTTTAGCTAGTTTTACTTGTAAGTGGGGTTGGAAATGCTTTTCAGGCTCAGTACTGGGCTCAAAACATGCAGCCCTGAGGTCTCCCATGACAGCAGGTGGTTAAATAGAAATTCGCTGCTCAGCTGACCCGGTAGGAGCAAACGTATGCCAAAAATGTACACAGAATGAGCTTTTCAGTGAATAGCAGCCAGGCACATTTTAGCTAGTTTTACTTGTAAGTGGGGTTGGAAATGCTTTTCAGGCTCAGTACTGGGCTCAAAACATGCAGCCCTGAGGTCTCCCATGACAGCAGGTGGTTAAATAGAAATTCGCTGCTCAGCTGACCCGGTAGGAGCAAACGTATGCCAAAAATGTACACAGAATGAGCTTTTCAGTGAATAGCAGCCAGGCACATTTTAGCTAGTTTTACTTGTAAGTGGGGTTGGAAATGCTTTTCAGGCTCAGTACTGGGCTCAAAACATGCAGGCCTGAGGTCTCCCATGACAGCAGGTGGTTAAATAGAAATTCGCTGCTCAGCTGACCCGGTAGGAGCAAACGTATGCCAAAAATGTACACAGAATGAGCTTTTCAGTGAATAGCAGCCAGGCACATTTTAGCTAGTTTTACTTGTAAGTGGGGTTGGAAATGCTTTTCAGGCTCAGTAATGGGCTCAAAATATGCAGCCCTGAGGTCTCCCATGACAGCAGGTGGTTAAATAGAAATTCGCTGCTCAGCTGACCCGGTAGGAGCAAACGTATGCCAAAAATGTACACAGAATGAGCTTTTCAGTGAGTAGCAGCCAGGCACATTTTAGCTAGTTTTACTTGTAAGTGGGGTTGGAAACGCTTTTCAGGATCAGTACTGGGCTCAAAACATGCAGCCCTGAGGTCTCCCATGACAGCAGGTGGTTAAATAGAAATTCGCTGCTCAGCTGACCCGGCAGGTGCAAACGTATGCCAAAAATGTACTCAGAATGAGCTTTTCAGTGAAGAGAAGCCAGGCACATTTGAGCTAGTTTTACTTGTAAGTGGGGTTGGAAACGCTTTTCAGGCTCAGTACTGGGCTCAAAACATGCAGCCCTGAGGTCTCTCATGATAGCAGGTGGTTAAATAGAAATTCGCTGCTCAGCTGACCCGGCAGGTGCAAACGTATGCTAAAAATGTACTCAGAATGAGCTTTTCAGTGAAGAGAAGCCAGGCACATTTTAGCTAGTTTTACTTGTAAGTGGGGTTGGAAATGCTTTTCAGGCTCAGTACTGGGCTCAAAACATGCAGCCCTGAGGTCTCCCATGACAGCAGGTGGTTAAATAGAAATTCGCTGCTCAGCTGACCCGGCAGGAGCAAACGTATGCCAAAAATGTACACAGAATGAGCTTTTCAGTGAATAACAGCCAGGCACAATTTAGCTAGTTTTACTTGTAAGTGGGGTTGGAAATGCTTTTCAGGCTCAGTAATGGGCTCAAAACATGCAGCCCTGAGGTCTCCCATGACAGCAGGTGGTTAAATAGAAATTCGCTGCTCAGCTGACCCGGTAGGAGCAAACGTATGCCAAAAATGTACACAGAATGAGCTTTTCAGTGAATAGCAGCCAGGCACATTTTAGCTAGTTTTACTTGTAAGTGGGGTTGGAAATGCTTTTCAGGCTCAGTACTGGGCTCAAAACATGCAGCCCTGAGGTCTCCCATGACAGCAGGTGGTTAAATAGAAATTCGCTGCTCAGCTGACCCGGTAGGAGCAAACGTATGCCAAAAATGTACACAGAATGAGCTTTTCAGTGAATAGCAGCCAGGCACATTTTAGCTAGTTTTACTTGTAAGTGGGGTTGGAAACGCTTTTCAGGATCAGTACTGGGCTCAAAACATGCAGCCCTGAGGTCTCCCATGATAGCAGGTGGTTAAATAGAAATTCGCTGCTCAGCTGACCCGGCAGGTGCAAACGTATGCTAAAAATGTACTCAGAATGAGCTTATCAGTGAATAGCAGCCAGGCACATTTTAGCTAGTTTTACTTGGAAGTGGGGTTGGAAATGCTTTTCAGGCTCAGTACTGGGCTCAAAACATGCAGCCCTGAGGTCTCCCATGACAGCAGGTGGTTAAATAGAAATTTGCTGCTCAGCTGACCCGGCAGGTGCAAACGTATGCTAAAAATGTACACAGAATGAGCTTTTCAGTGAATAGCAGCCAGGCACATTTTAGCTAGTTGTACTTGTAAGTAGGGTTGGAAACGCTTTTCAGGATCAGTACTGGGCTCAAAACATGCAGCCCTGATGTCTCCCATGATAGCAGGTGGTTAAATAGAAATTCGCTGCTCAGCTGACCCGGCAGGTGCAAACGTATGCTAAAAATGTACTCAGAATGAGCTTTTCAGTGAAGAGAAGCCAGGCACATTTTAGCTAGTTTTACTTGTAAGTGGGGTTGGAAATGCTTTTCAGGCTCAGTACTGGGCTCAAAACATGCAGCCCTGAGGTCTCTCATGATAGCAGGTGGTTAAATAGAAATTTGCTGCTCAGCTGACCCGGCAGGTGCAAACGTATGCTAAAAATGTACACAGAATGAGCTTTTCAGTGAATAGCAGCCAGGCACATTTTAGCTAGTTTTACTTGTAAGTGGGGTTGGAAATGCTTTTCAGGCTCAGTACTGGGCTCAAAACATGCAGCCCTGAGGTCTCCCATGACAGCAGGTGGTTAAATAGAAATTCGCTGCTCAGCTGACCCGGTAGGAGCAAACGTATGCCAAAAATGTACACAGAATGAGCTTTTCAGTGATAGCAGCCAGGCACATTTTAGCTAGTTTTACTTGTAAGTGGGGTTGGAAATGCTTTTCAGGCTCAGTACTGGGCTCAAAGCATGCAGCCCTGAGGTCTCCCATGACAGCAGGTGGTTAAATAGAAATTCGCTGCTCAGCTGACCCGGCAGGTGCAAACGTATGCTAAAAATGTACTCAGAATGAGCTTTTCAGTGAAGAGAAGCCAGGCACATTTTAGCGCTAGTTTTACTTGTAAGTGGGGTTGGAAATGCTTTTCAGGCTCAGTACTGGGCTCAAAACATGCAGCCCTGAGGTCTCTCATGACAGCAGGTGGTTAAATAGAAATTCGCTGCTCAGCTGACCCAGCAGGTGCAAACGTATGCTAAAAATGTACTCAGAATGAGCTTTTTACTGAAGAGAAGCCAGGCACATTTTAGCTAGTTTTACTTGTAAGTGGGGTTGGAAATGCTTTTCAGGCTCAGTACTGGGCTCAAAACATGCAGCCCTGAGGTCTCCCATGACAGCAGGTGGTTAAATAGAAATTTGCTGCCCAGCTGACCCGGTAGGAGCAAACGTATGCCAAAAATGTACACAGAATGAGCTTTTCAGTGAATAGCAGCCAGGCACATTTTAGCCAGTTTTACTTGTAAGTGGGGTTGGAAACGCTTTTCAGGATCAGTACTGGGCTCAAAACATGCAGCCCTGATGTCTCTCATGATAGCAGGTGGTTAAATAGAAATTTGCTGCTCAGCTGACCCGGCAGGTGCAAACGTATGCTAAAAATGTACTCAGAATGAGCTTTTCAGTGAAGAGAAGCCAGGCACATTTTAGCTAGTTTTACTTGTAAGTGGGGTTGGAAATGCTTTTCAGGCTCAGTACTGGGCTCAAAACATGCAGCCCTGATGTCTCTCATGATAGCAGGTGGTTAAATCGAAATTCGCTGCTCAGCTGACCCGGCAGTTGCAAACGTATGCTAAAAATGTACTCAGAATGAGCTTTTCAGTGAAGAGAAGCCAGGCACATTTTAGCTAGTTTTACTTGTAAGTGGGGTTGGAAATGCTTTTCAGGCTCAGTACTGGGCTCAAAACATGCAGCCCTGAGGTCTCCCATGACAGCAGGTGGTTAAATTGAAATTCGCTGCTCAGCTGACCCGGTAGGAGCAAACGTATGCCAAAAATGTACATAGAATGAGCTTTTCAGTGAATAGCAGCCAGGCACATTTTAGCTAGTTTTACTTGTAAGTGGGGTTGGAAATGCTTTTCAGGCTCAGTACTGGGCTCAAAACATGCAGCCCTGAGGTCTCCCATGACAGCAGGTGGTTAAATAGAAATTCGCTGCTCAGCTGACCCGGTAGGAGCAAACGTATGCCAAAAATGTACACAGAATGAGCTTTTCAGTGAATAGCAGCCAGGCACATTTTAGCTAGTTTTACTTGTAAGTGGGGTTGGAAATGCTTTTCAGGCTCAGTACTGGGCTCAAAAAATGCAGCCCTGAGGTCTCCCATGACAGCAGGTGGTTAAATAGAAATTCGCTGCTCAGCTGACCCGGTAGGAGCAAACGTATGCCAAAAATGTACACAGAATGAGCTTTTCAGTGAGTAGCAGCCAGGCACATTTTAGCTAGTTTTACTTGTAAGTGGGGTTGGAAACGCTTATCAGGATCAGTACTGGGCTCAAAACATGCAGCCCTGAGGTCTCCCATGACAGCAGGTGGTTAAATAGAAATTCGCTGCTCAGCTGACCCGGCAGGTGCAAACGTATGCCAAAAATGTACTCAGAATGAGCTTTTCAGTGAAGAGAAGCCAGGCACATTTGAGCTAGTTTTACTTGTAAGTGGGGTTGGAAACGCTTTTCAGGCTCAGTACTGGGCTCAAAACATGCAGCCCTGAGGTCTCTCATGATAGCAGGTGGTTAAATAGAAATTCGCTGCTCAGCTGACCCGGCAGGTGCAAACGTATGCTAAAAATGTACTCAGAATGAGCTTTTCAGTGAAGAGAAGCCAGGCACATTTTAACTAGTTTTACTTGTAAGTGGGGTTGGAAATGCTTTTCAGGCTCAGTACTGGGCTCAAAACATGCAGCCCTGAGGTCTCCCATGACAGCAGGTGGTTAAATAGAAATTCGCTGCTCAGCTGACCCGGCAGGAGCAAACGTATGCCAAAAATGTACACAGAATGAGCTTTTCAGTGAATAACAGCCAGGCATATTTTTGGTAGTTTTACTTGTAAGTGTGGTTGGAAATGCTTTTCAGGCTCAGTACTGGGCTCAAAACATGCAGCCCTGAGGTTTCCCATGACAGCAGGTGGTTAAATAGAAATTCGCTGCTCAGCTGACCCGGTAGGAGCAAACGTATGCCAAAAATGTACACAGAATGAGCTTTTCAGTGAATAGCAGCCAGGCACATTTTAGCTAGTTTTACTTGTAAGTGGGGTTGGAAATGCTTTTCAGGCTCAGTACTGGGCTCAAAACATGCAGCCCTGAGGTCTCCCATGACAGCAGGTGGTTAAATAGAAATTCGCTGCTCAGCTGACCCGGTAGGAGCAAACGTATGCCAAAAATGTACACAGAATGAGCTTTTCAGTGAATAGCAGCCAGGCACATTTTAGCTAGTTTTACTTGTAAGTGGGGTTGGAAACGCTTTTCAGGATCAGTACTGGGCTCAAAACATGCAGCCCTGAGGTCTCCCATGATAGCAGGTGGTTAAATAGAAATTCGCTGCTCAGCTGACCCGGCAGGTGCAAACGTATGCTAAAAATGTACTCAGAATGAGCTTTTCAGTGAAGAGAAGCCAGGCACATTTTAGCTAGTTTTACTTGTAAGTGGGGTTGGAAATGCTTTTCAGGCTCAGTACTGGGCTCAAAACATGCAGCCCTGAGGTCTCTCATGACAGCAGGTGGTTAAATAGAAATTCGCTGCTCAGCTGACCCGGCAGGTGCAAACGTATGCTAAAAATGTACACAGAATGAGCTTTTCAGTGAATTGCAGCCAGGCACATTTTAGCTAGTTTTACTTGTAAGTGGCGTTGGAAATGCTTTTCAGGCTCAGTACTGGGCTCAAAACATGCAGCCCTGAGGTCTCCCATGACAGCAGGTGGTTAAATAGAAATTCGCTGCTCAGCTGACCCGGTAGGAGCAAACGTATGCCAAAAATGTACACAGAATGAGCTTTTCAGTGAATAGCAGCCAGGCACATTTTAGCTAGTTTTACTTGTAAGTGGGGTTGGAAATGCTTTTCAGGCTCAGTACTGGGCTCAAAACATGCAGCCCTGAGGTCTCCCATGACAGCAGGTGGTTAAATAGAAATTCGCTGCTCAGCTGACCCGGTAGGAGCAAACGTATGCCAAAAATGTACACAGAATGAGCTTTTCAGTGAATAGCAGCCAGGCACATTTTAGCTAGTTTTACTTGTAAGTGGGGTTGGAAATGCTTTTCAGGCTCAGTACTGGGCTCAAAACATGCAGCCCTGAGGTCTCCCATGACAGCAGGTGGTTAAATAGAAATTCGCTGCTCAGCTGACCCGGTAGGAGCAAACGTATGCCAAAAATGTACACAGAATGAGCTTTTCAGTGAATAGCAGCCAGGCACATTTTAGCTAGTTTTACTTGTAAGTGGGGTTGGAAATGCTTTTCAGGCTCAGTAATGGGCTCAAAATATGCAGCCCTGAGGTCTCCCATGACAGCAGGTGGTTAAATAGAAATTCGCTGCTCAGCTGACCCGGTAGGAGCAAACGTATGCCAAAAATGTACACAGAATGAGCTTTTCAGTGAGTAGCAGCCAGGCACATTTTAGCTAGTTTTACTTGTAAGTGGGGTTGGAAACGCTTTTCAGGATCAGTACTGGGCTCAAAACATGCAGCCCTGAGGTCTCCCATGACAGCAGGTGGTTAAATAGAAATTCGCTGCTCAGCTGACCCGGCAGGTGCAAACGTATGCCAAAAATGTACTCAGAATGAGCTTTTCAGTGAAGAGAAGCCAGGCACATTTGAGCTAGTTTTACTTGTAAGTGGGGTTGGAAACGCTTTTCAGGCTCAGTACTGGGCTCAAAACATGCAGCCCTGAGGTCTCTCATGATAGCAGGTGGTTAAATAGAAATTCGCTGCTCAGCTGACCCGGCAGGTGCAAACGTATGCTAAAAATGTACTCAGAATGAGCTTTTCAGTGAAGAGAAGCCAGGCACATTTTAGCTAGTTTTACTTGTAAGTGGGGTTGGAAATGCTTTTCAGGCTCAGTACTGGGCTCAAAACATGCAGCCCTGAGGTCTCCCATGACAGCAGGTGGTTAAATAGAAATTCGCTGCTCAGCTGACCCGGCAGGAGCAAACGTATGCCAAAAATGTACACAGAATGAGCTTTTCAGTGAATAACAGCCAGGCACAATTTAGCTAGTTTTACTTGTAAGTGGGGTTGGAAATGCTTTTCAGGCTCAGTACTGGGCTCAAAACATGCAGCCCTGAGGTCTCCCATGACAGCAGGTGGTTAAATAGAAATTCGCTGCTCAGCTGACCCGGTAGGAGCAAACGTATGCCAAAAATGTACACAGAATGAGCTTTTCAGTGAATAGCAGCCAGGCACATTTTAGCTAGTTTTACTTGTAAGTGGGGTTGGAAATGCTTTTCAGGCTCAGTACTGGGCTCAAAACATGCAGCCCTGAGGTCTCCCATGACAGCAGGTGGTTAAATAGAAATTCGCTGCTCAGCTGACCCGGTAGGAGCAAACGTATGCCAAAAATGTACACAGAATGAGCTTTTCAGTGAATAGCAGCCAGGCACATTTTAGCTAGTTTTACTTGTAAGTGGGGTTGGAAACGCTTTTCAGGATCAGTACTGGGCTCAAAACATGCAGCCCTGAGGTCTCCCATGATAGCAGGTGGTTAAATAGAAATTCGCTGCTCAGCTGACCCGGCAGGTGCAAACGTATGCTAAAAATGTACTCAGAATGAGCTTATCAGTGAATAGCAGCCAGGCACATTTTAGCTAGTTTTACTTGGAAGTGGGGTTGGAAATGCTTTTCAGGCTCAGTACTGGGCTCAAAACATGCAGCCCTGAGGTCTCCCATGACAGCAGGTGGTTAAATAGAAATTTGCTGCTCAGCTGACCCGGCAGGTGCAAACGTATGCTAAAAATGTACACAGAATGAGCTTTTCAGTGAATAGCAGCCAGGCACATTTTAGCTAGTTGTACTTGTAAGTAGGGTTGGAAACGCTTTTCAGGATCAGTACTGGGCTCAAAACATGCAGCCCTGATGTCTCCCATGATAGCAGGTGGTTAAATAGAAATTCGCTGCTCAGCTGACCCGGCAGGTGCAAACGTATGCTAAAAATGTACTCAGAATGAGCTTTTCAGTGAAGAGAAGCCAGGCACATTTTAGCTAGTTTTACTTGTAAGTGGGGTTGGAAATGCTTTTCAGGCTCAGTACTGGGCTCAAAACATGCAGCCCTGAGGTCTCTCATGATAGCAGGTGGTTAAATAGAAATTTGCTGCTCAGCTGACCCGGCAGGTGCAAACGTATGCTAAAAATGTACACAGAATGAGCTTTTCAGTGAATAGCAGCCAGGCACATTTTAGCTAGTTTTACTTGTAAGTGGGGTTGGAAATGCTTTTCAGGCTCAGTACTGGGCTCAAAACATGCAGCCCTGAGGTCTCCCATGACAGCAGGTGGTTAAATAGAAATTCGCTGCTCAGCTGACCCGGTAGGAGCAAACGTATGCCAAAAATGTACACAGAATGAGCTTTTCAGTGATAGCAGCCAGGCACATTTTAGCTAGTTTTACTTGTAAGTGGGGTTGGAAATGCTTTTCAGGCTCAGTACTGGGCTCAAAGCATGCAGCCCTGAGGTCTCCCATGACAGCAGGTGGTTAAATAGAAATTCGCTGCTCAGCTGACCCGGCAGGTGCAAACGTATGCTAAAAATGTACTCAGAATGAGCTTTTCAGTGAAGAGAAGCCAGGCACATTTTAGCGCTAGTTTTACTTGTAAGTGGGGTTGGAAATGCTTTTCAGGCTCAGTACTGGGCTCAAAACATGCAGCCCTGAGGTCTCTCATGACAGCAGGTGGTTAAATAGAAATTCGCTGCTCAGCTGACCCAGCAGGTGCAAACGTATGCTAAAAATGTACTCAGAATGAGCTTTTTACTGAAGAGAAGCCAGGCACATTTTAGCTAGTTTTACTTGTAAGTGGGGTTGGAAATGCTTTTCAGGCTCAGTACTGGGCTCAAAACATGCAGCCCTGAGGTCTCCCATGACAGCAGGTGGTTAAATAGAAATTTGCTGCCCAGCTGACCCGGTAGGAGCAAACGTATGCCAAAAATGTACACAGAATGAGCTTTTCAGTGAATAGCAGCCAGGCACATTTTAGCCAGTTTTACTTGTAAGTGGGGTTGGAAACGCTTTTCAGGATCAGTACTGGGCTCAAAACATGCAGCCCTGATGTCTCTCATGATAGCAGGTGGTTAAATAGAAATTTGCTGCTCAGCTGACCCGGCAGGTGCAAACGTATGCTAAAAATGTACTCAGAATGAGCTTTTCAGTGAAGAGAAGCCAGGCACATTTTAGCTAGTTTTACTTGTAAGTGGGGTTGGAAATGCTTTTCAGGCTCAGTACTGGGCTCAAAACATGCAGCCCTGATGTCTCTCATGATAGCAGGTGGTTAAATCGAAATTCGCTGCTCAGCTGACCCGGCAGTTGCAAACGTATGCTAAAAATGTACTCAGAATGAGCTTTTCAGTGAAGAGAAGCCAGGCACATTTTAGCTAGTTTTACTTGTAAGTGGGGTTGGAAATGCTTTTCAGGCTCAGTACTGGGCTCAAAACATGCAGCCCTGAGGTCTCCCATGACAGCAGGTGGTTAAATTGAAATTCGCTGCTCAGCTGACCCGGTAGGAGCAAACGTATGCCAAAAATGTACATAGAATGAGCTTTTCAGTGAATAGCAGCCAGGCACATTTTAGCTAGTTTTACTTGTAAGTGGGGTTGGAAATGCTTTTCAGGCTCAGTACTGGGCTCAAAACATGCAGCCCTGAGGTCTCCCATGACAGCAGGTGGTTAAATAGAAATTCGCTGCTCAGCTGACCCGGTAGGAGCAAACGTATGCCAAAAATGTACACAGAATGAGCTTTTCAGTGAATAGCAGCCAGGCACATTTTAGCTAGTTTTACTTGTAAGTGGGGTTGGAAATGCTTTTCAGGCTCAGTACTGGGCTCAAAAAATGCAGCCCTGAGGTCTCCCATGACAGCAGGTGGTTAAATAGAAATTCGCTGCTCAGCTGACCCGGTAGGAGCAAACGTATGCCAAAAATGTACACAGAATGAGCTTTTCAGTGAGTAGCAGCCAGGCACATTTTAGCTAGTTTTACTTGTAAGTGGGGTTGGAAACGCTTATCAGGATCAGTACTGGGCTCAAAACATGCAGCCCTGAGGTCTCCCATGACAGCAGGTGGTTAAATAGAAATTCGCTGCTCAGCTGACCCGGCAGGTGCAAACGTATGCCAAAAATGTACTCAGAATGAGCTTTTCAGTGAAGAGAAGCCAGGCACATTTGAGCTAGTTTTACTTGTAAGTGGGGTTGGAAACGCTTTTCAGGCTCAGTACTGGGCTCAAAACATGCAGCCCTGAGGTCTCTCATGATAGCAGGTGGTTAAATAGAAATTCGCTGCTCAGCTGACCCGGCAGGTGCAAACGTATGCTAAAAATGTACTCAGAATGAGCTTTTCAGTGAAGAGAAGCCAGGCACATTTTAACTAGTTTTACTTGTAAGTGGGGTTGGAAATGCTTTTCAGGCTCAGTACTGGGCTCAAAACATGCAGCCCTGAGGTCTCCCATGACAGCAGGTGGTTAAATAGAAATTCGCTGCTCAGCTGACCCGGCAGGAGCAAACGTATGCCAAAAATGTACACAGAATGAGCTTTTCAGTGAATAACAGCCAGGCATATTTTTGGTAGTTTTACTTGTAAGTGTGGTTGGAAATGCTTTTCAGGCTCAGTACTGGGCTCAAAACATGCAGCCCTGAGGTCTCCCATGACAGCAGGTGGTTAAATAGAAATTCGCTGCTCAGCTGACCCGGTAGGAGCAAACGTATGCCAAAAATGTACACAGAATGAGCTTTTCAGTGAATAGCAGCCAGGCACATTTTAGCTAGTTTTACTTGTAAGTGGGGTTGGAAATGCTTTTCAGGCTCAGTACTGGGCTCAAAACATGCAGCCCTGAGGTCTCCCATGACAGCAGGTGGTTAAATAGAAATTCGCTGCTCAGCTGACCCGGTAGGAGCAAACGTATGCCAAAAATGTACACAGAATGAGCTTTTCAGTGAATAGCAGCCAGGCACATTTTAGCTAGTTTTACTTGTAAGTGGGGTTGGAAACGCTTTTCAGGATCAGTACTGGGCTCAAAACATGCAGCCCTGAGGTCTCCCATGATAGCAGGTGGTTAAATAGAAATTCGCTGCTCAGCTGACCCGGCAGGTGCAAACGTATGCTAAAAATGTACTCAGAATGAGCTTTTCAGTGAAGAGAAGCCAGGCACATTTTAGCTAGTTTTACTTGTAAGTGGGGTTGGAAATGCTTTTCAGGCTCAGTACTGGGCTCAAAACATGCAGCCCTGAGGTCTCTCATGACAGCAGGTGGTTAAATAGAAATTCGCTGCTCAGCTGACCCGGCAGGTGCAAACGTATGCTAAAAATGTACACAGAATGAGCTTTTCAGTGAATAGCAGCCAGGCACATTTTAGCTAGTTTTACTTGTAAGTGGGGTTGGAAATGCTTTTCAGGCTCAGTACTGGGCTCAAAACATGCAGCCCTGAGGTCTCCCATGACAGCAGGTGGTTAAATAGAAATTCGCTGCTCAGCTGACCCGGTAGGAGCAAACGTATGCCAAAAATGTACACAGAATGAGCTTTTCAGTGAATAGCAGCCAGGCACATTTTAGCTAGTTTTACTTGTAAGTGGGGTTGGAAATGCTTTTCAGGCTCAGTACTGGGCTCAAAACATGCAGCCCTGAGGTCTCCCATGACAGCAGGTGGTTAAATAGAAATTCGCTGCTCAGCTGACCCGGTAGGAGCAAACGTATGCCAAAAATGTACACAGAATGAGCTTTTCAGTGAATAGCAGCCAGGCACATTTTAGCTAGTTTTACTTGTAAGTGGGGTTGGAAATGCTTTTCAGGCTCAGTACTGGGCTCAAAACATGCAGCCCTGAGGTCTCCCATGACAGCAGGTGGTTAAATAGAAATTCGCTGCTCAGCTGACCCGGTAGGAGCAAACGTATGCCTAAAATGTACACAGAATGAGCTTTTCAGTGAATAGCAGCCAGGCACATTTTAGCTAGTTTTACTTGTAAGTGGGGTTGGAAATGCTTTTCAGGCTCAGTACTGGGCTCAAAACATGCAGCCCTGAGGTCTCCCATGACAGCAGGTGGTTAAATAGAAATTCGCTGCTCAGCTGACCCGGTAGGAGCAAACGTATGCCAAAAATGTACACAGAATGAGCTTTTCAGTGAGTAGCAGCCAGGCACATTTTAGCTAGTTTTACTTGTAAGTGGGGTTGGAAACGCTTTTCAGGATCAGTACTGGGCTCAAAACATGCAGCCCTGAGGTCTCCCATGACAGCAGGTGGTTAAATAGAAATTCGCTGCTCAGCTGACCCGGCAGGTGCAAACGTATGCCAAAAATGTACTCAGAATGAGCTTTTCAGTGAAGAGAAGCCAGGCACATTTGAGCTAGTTTTACTTGTAAGTGGGGTTGGAAACGCTTTTCAGGCTCAGTACTGGGCTCAAAACATGCAGCCCTGAGGTCTCTCATGATAGCAGGTGGTTAAATAGAAATTCGCTGCTCAGCTGACCCGGCAGGTGCAAAAGTATGCTAAAAATGTACTCAGAATGAGCTTTTCAGTGAAGAGAAGCCAGGCACATTTTAGCTAGTTTTACTTGTAAGTGGGGTTGGAAATGCTTTTCAGGCTCAGTACTGGGCTCAAAACATGCAGCCCTGAGGTCTCCCATGACAGCAGGTGGTTAAATAGAAATTCGCTGCTCAGCTGACCCGGCAGGAGCAAACGTATGCCAAAAATGTACACAGAATGAGCTTTTCAGTGAATAACAGCCAGGCACATTTTAGCTAGTTTTACTTGTAAGTGGGGTTGGAAATGCTTTTCAGGCTCAGTACTGGGCTCAAAACATGCAGCCCTGAGGTCTCCCATGACAGCAGGTGGTTAAATAGAAATTCGCTGCTCAGCTGACCCGGTAGGAGCAAACGTATGCCAAAAATGTACACAGAATGAGCTTTTCAGTGAATAGCAGCCAGGCACATTTTAGCTAGTTTTACTTGTAAGTGGGGTTGGAAATGCTTTTCAGGCTCAGTACTGGGCTCAAAACATGCAGCCCTGAGGTCTCCCATGACAGCAGGTGGTTAAATAGAAATTCGCTGCTCAGCTGACCCGGTAGGAGCAAACGTATGCCAAAAATGTACACAGAATGAGCTTTTCAGTGAATAGCAGCCAGGCACATTTTAGCTAGTTTTACTTGTAAGTGGGGTTGGAAACGCTTTTCAGGATCAGTACTGGGCTCAAAACATGCAGCCCTGAGGTCTCCCATGATAGCAGGTGGTTAAATAGAAATTCGCTGCTCAGCTGACCCGGCAGGTGCAAACGTATGCTAAAAATGTACTCAGAATGAGCTTATCAGTGAAGAGAAGCCAGGCACATTTTAGCTAGTTTTACTTGTAAGTGGGGTTGGAAATGCTTTTCAGGCTCAGTACTGGGCTCAAAACATGCAGCCCTGAGGTCTCTCATGACAGCAGGTGGTTAAATAGAAATTCGCTGCTCAGCTGACCCGGCAGGTGCAAACGTATGCTAAAAATGTACACAGAATGAGCTTTTCAGTGAATAGCAGCCAGGCACATTTTAGCTAGTTTTACTTGTAAGTGGGGTTGGAAATGCTTTTCAGGCTCAGTACTGGGCTCAAAACATGCAGCCCTGAGGTCTCCCATGACAGCAGGTGGTTAAATAGAAATTCGCTGCTCAGCTGACCCGGTAGGAGCAAACGTATGCCAAAAATGTACACAGAATGAGCTTTTCAGTGAATAGCAGCCAGGCACATTTTAGCTAGTTTTACTTGTAAGTGGGGTTGGAAATGCTTTTCAGGCTAAGTACTGGGCTCAAAACATGCAGCCCTGAGGTCTCCCATGACAGCAGGTGGTTAAATAGAAATTTGCTGCTCAGCTGACCCGGCAGGTGCAAACGTATGCTAAAAATGTACACAGAATGAGCTTTTCAGTGAATAGCAGCCAGGCACATTTTAGCTAGTTGTACTTGTAAGTAGGGTTGGAAACGCTTTTCAGGATCAGTACTGGGCTCAAAACATGCAGCCCTGATGTCTCCCATGATAGCAGGTGGTTAAATAGAAATTCGCTGCTCAGCTGACCCGGCAGGTGCAAACGTATGCTAAAAATGTACTCAGAATGAGCTTTTCAGTGAAGAGAAGCCAGGCACATTTTAGCTAGTTTTACTTGTAAGTGGGGTTGGAAACGCTTTTCAGGATCAGTACTGGGCTCAAAACATGCAGCCCTGAGGTCTCTCATGATAGCAGGTGGTTAAATAGAAATTCGCTGCTCAGCTGACCCGGTAATAGCAAACGTATGCCAAAAATGTAAGCAGAATGAGCTTTTCAGTGAATAGCAGCGAGGCACATTTTAGCTAGTTTTACTTGTAAGTGGGGTTGGAAACGCTTTTCAGGCTCAGTACTGGGCTCAAAACATGCAGCCCTGAGGTCTCTCATGATAGCAGGTGGTTAAATAGAAATCCGCTGCTCAGCTGACCCGGCACGAGCAAATGTATGCCAAAAATGTACGCAGAATGAGATTTTCAGTGAAGAGCAGCCAGGCACATTTTAGCTAGTTTTACTTGTAAGTGGGGTTGGAAACGCTTTTCAGGATCAGTACTGGGCTCAAAACATGCAGCCCTTGGGTCTCTCATGATAGCAGGTGGTTAAATAGAAATTTGCTGCTCAGCTGACCCGGCAGGAGCAAACGTATGCCAAAAATGTACGCAGAATGAGCTTTTCAGTGAATAGCAGCCAGGCACATTTTACCTAGTTTTACTTGTAAGTGGGGTTGGAAATGCTTTTCAGGCTCAGTACTGGGCTCAAAACATGCAGCCCTGAGGTCTCCCATGACAGCAGGTGGTTAAATAGAAATTCGCTGCTCAGCTGACCCGGTAGGAGCAAACGTATGCCAAAAATGTACACAGAATGAGCTTTTCAGTGAATAGCAGCCAGGCACATTTTAGCTAGTTTTACTTGTAAGTGGGGTTGGAAATGCTTTTCAGGCTCAGTACTGGGCTCAAAGCATGCAGCCCTGAGGTCTCCCATGACAGCAGGTGGTTAAATAGAAATTCGCTGCTCAGCTGACCCGGCAGGTGCAAACGTATGCTAAAAATGTACTCAGAATGAGCTTTTCAGTGAAGAGAAGCCAGGCACATTTTAGCGCTAGTTTTACTTGTAAGTGGGGTTGGAAATGCTTTTCAGGCTCAGTACTGGGCTCAAAACATGCAGCCCTGAGGTCTCTCATGACAGCAGGTGGTTAAATAGAAATTCGCTGCTCAGCTGACCCAGCAGGTGCAAACGTATGTTAAAATTGTACTCAGAATGAGCTTTTTACTGAAGAGAAGCCAGGCACATTTTAGCTAGTTTTACTTGTAAGTGGGGTTGGAAATGCTTTTCAGGCTCAGTACTGGGCTCAAAACATGCAGCCCTGAGGTCTCCCATGACAGCAGGTGGTTAAATAGAAATTCGCTGCTCAGCTGACCCGGTAGGAGCAAACGTATGCCAAAAATGTACACAGAATGAGCTTTTCAGTGAATAGCAGCCAGGCACATTTTAGCCAGTTTTACTTGTAAGTGGGGTTGGAAACGCTTTTCAGGATCAGTACTGGGCTCAAAACATGCAGCCCTGATGTCTCTCATGATAGCAGGTGGTTAAATAGAAATTTGCTGCTCAGCTGACCCGGCAGGTGCAAACGTATGCTAAAAATGTACTCAGAATGAGCTTTTCAGTGAAGAGAAGCCAGGCACATTTTAGCTAGTTTTACTTGTAAGTGGGGTTGGAAATGCTTTTCAGGCTCAGTATTGGGCTCAAAACATGCAGCCCTGATGTCTCTCATGATAGCAGGTGGTTAAATAGAAATTCGCTGCTCAGCTGACCCGGCAGTTGCAAACGTATGCTAAAAATGTGCTCAGAATGAGCTTTTCAGTGAAGAGAAGCCAGGCACATTTTAGCTAGTTTTACTTGTAAGTGGGGTTGGAAATGCTTTTCAGGCTCAGTACTGGGCTCAAAACATGCAGCCCTGAGGTCTCTCATGATAGCAGGTGGTTAAATAGAAATTCGCAGCTCAGCTGACCCGGCAGGTGCAAACGTATGCTAAAAATGTACACAGAATGAGCTTTTCAGTGAAGAGAAGCCAGGCACATTTTAGCTAGTTTTACTTGTAAGTGGGGTTGGAAATGCTTTTCAGGCTCAGTACTAGGCTCAAAACATGCAGCCCTGAGGTCTCCCATGACAGCAGGTGGTTAAATTGAAATTCGCTGCTCAGCTGACCCGGTAGGAGCAAACGTATGCCAAAAATGTACACAGAATGAGCTTTTCAGTGAATAGCAGCCAGGCACATTTTAGCTAGTTTTACTTGTAAGTGGGGTTGGAAATGCTTTTCAGGCTCAGTACTGGGCTCAAAACATGCAGCCCTGAGGTCTCCCATGACAGCAGGTGGTTAAATAGAAATTCGCTGCACCGCTGACCCGGCAGGTGCAAACGTATGCTAAAAATGTACTCAGAATGAGCTTTTCAGTGAAGAGAAGCCAGGCACATTTTAGCTAGTTTTACTTGTAAGTGGGGTTGGAAATGCTTTTCAGGCTCAGTACTGGGCTCAAAACATGCAGCCCTGAGGTCTCTCATGACAGCAGGTGGTTAAATAGAAATTCGCTGCTCAGCTGACCCGGCAGGTGCAAACGTATGCTAAAAATGTACTCAGAATGAGCTTTTCAGTGAAAAGAAGCCAGGCACATTTTAGCTAGTTTTACTTGTAAGTGGGGTTGGAAATGCTTTTCAGGCTCAGTACTGGGCTCAAAACATGCAGCCCTGAGGTCTCCCATGACAGCAGGTGGTTAAATAGAAATTCGCTGCTCAGCTGACCGGGCAGGTGCAAACGTATGCTAAAAATGTACTCAGAATGAGCTTTTCAGTGAAGAGAAGCCAGGCACATTTTAGCTAGTTTTACTTGTAAGTGGGGTTGGAAATGCTTTTCAGGCTCAGTACTGGGCTCAAAACATGCAGCCCTGATGTCTCTCATTATAGCAGGTGGTTAAATAGAAATTCGCTGCTCAGCTGACCCGGCAGTTGCAAACGTATGCTAAAAATGTACTCAGAATGAGCTTTTCAGTGAAGAGAAGCCAGGCACATTTTAGCTAGTTTTACTTGTAAGTGGGGTTGGAAATGCTTTTCAGGCTCAGTACTGGGCTCAAAACATGCAGCCCTGAGGTCTCTCATGATAGCAGGTGGTTAAATAGAAATTCGCTGCTCAGCTGACCCGGCAGGTGCAAACGTATGCTAAAAATGTACACAGAATGAGCTTTTCAGTGAAGAGAAGCCAGGCACATTTTAGCTAGTTTTACTTGTAAGTGGGGTTGGAAATGCTTTTCAGGCTCAGTACTGGGCTCAAAACATGCAGCCCTGAGGTCTCCCATGACAGCAGGTGGTTAAATTGAAATTCGCTGCTCAGCTGACCCGGTAGGAGCAAACGTATGCCAAAAATGTACACAGAATGAGCTTTTCAGTGAATAGCAGCCAGGCACATTTTAGCTAGTTTTACTTGTAAGTGGGGTTGGAAATGCTTTTCAGGCTCAGTACTGGGCTCAAAACATGCAGCCCTGAGGTCTCCCATGACAGCAGGTGGTTAAATAGAAATTCGCTGCACAGCTGACCCGGCAGGTGCAAACGTATGCTAAAAATGTACTCAGAATGAGCTTTTCAGTGAAGAGAAGCCAGGCACATTTTAGCTAGTTTTACTTGTAAGTGGGGTTGGAAATGCTTTTCAGGCTCAGTACTGGGCTCAAAACATGCAGCCCTGAGGTCTCTCATGACAGCAGGTGGTTAAATAGAAATTCGCTGCTCAGCTGACCCGGCAGGTGCAAACGTATGCTAAAAATGTACTCAGAATGAGCTTTTCAGTGAAGAGAAGCCAGGCACATTTTAGCTAGTTTTACTTGTAAGTGGGGTTGGAAATGCTTTTCAGGCTCAGTACTGGGCTCAAAACATGCAGCCCTGAGGTCTCCCATGACAGCAGGTGGTTAAATAGAAATTCGCTGCTCAGCTGACCCGGTAGGAGCAAACGTATGCCAAAAATGTACACAGAATGAGCTTTTCAGTGAATAGCAGCCAGGCACATTTTAGCTAGTTTTACTTGTAAGTGGGGTTGGAAACGCTTTTCAGGATCAGTACTGGGCTCAAAACATGCAGCCCTGAGGTCTCTCATAACAGCAGGTGGTTAAATAGAAATTCGCTGCTCAGCTGACCCGGCAGGTGCAAACGTATGCTAAAAATGTACTCAGAATGAGCTTTTCAGTGAAGAGAAGCCAGGCACATTTTAGCTAGTTTTACTTGTAAGTGGGGTTGGAAATGCTTTTCAGGCTCAGTACTGGGCTCAAAACATGCAGCCCTGATGTCTCTCATTATAGCAGGTGGTTAAATAGAAATTCGCTGCTCAGCTGACCCGGCAGTTGCAAACGTATGCTAAAAATGTACTCAGAATGAGCTTTTCAGTGAAGAGAAGCCAGGCACATTTTAGCTAGTTTTACTTGTAAGTGGGGTTGGAAATGCTTTTCAGGCTCAGTACTGGGCTCAAAACATGCAGCCCTGAGGTCTCTCATGATAGCAGGTGGTTAAATAGAAATTCGCTGCTCAGCTGACCCGGCAGGTGCAAACGTATGCTAAAAATGTACACAGAATGAGCTTTTCAGTGAAGAGAAGCCAGGCACATTTTAGCTAGTTTTACTTGTAAGTGGGGTTGGAAATGCTTTTCAGGCTCAGTACTGGGCTCAAAACATGCAGCCCTGAGGTCTCCCATGACAGCAGGTGGTTAAATTGAAATTCGCTGCTCAGCTGACCCGGTAGGAGCAAACGTATGCCAAAAATGTACACAGAATGAGCTTTTCAGTGAATAGCAGCCAGGCACATTTTAGCTAGTTTTACTTGTAAGTGGGGTTGGAAATGCTTTTCAGGCTCAGTACTGGGCTCAAAACATGCAGCCCTGAGGTCTCCCATGACAGCAGGTGGTTAAATAGAAATTCGCTGCACAGCTGACCCGGCAGGTGCAAACGTATGCTAAAAATGTACTCAGAATGAGCTTTTCAGTGAAGAGAAGCCAGGCACATTTTAGCTAGTTTTACTTGTAAGTGGGGTTGGAAATGCTTTTCAGGCTCAGTACTGGGCTCAAAACATGCAGCCCTGAGGTCTCTCATGACAGCAGGTGGTTAAATAGAAATTCGCTGCTCAGCTGACCCGGCAGGTGCAAACGTATGCTAAAAATGTACTCAGAATGAGCTTTTCAGTGAAGAGAAGCCAGGCACATT